>NC_077230.1:148374558-148469558 GCF_027887165.1 Monodelphis domestica
AAAGATATTTCTTTCCTTACTCCTCTAATGTTTTATGAAGTGATTTTTTATATTTAAGTTATAGTCACATAAGAAATTTTTCCTAGTTTGATGCACTACATATTGGAGTAAATTTCAATTTTGCAAAATTGTTTTCTAGTTTTCTCAGCAGTTGTTGCTAAATATTGTAATGATTCCACATTCCCCATCAATTGCTTGAGTCTTTGATTTTATTAAACACTGTGGTATTATCCTCATATCCTTCTGTGCCCACTCCTTTCTACTGATCAATTTTCCTACTTCGTGAATTGGTACCAAATTATTTTGATGTTTACTTCTCTATAGTATTTTTGATGTAGGGTGCTATTAAGCCTTTTTCCTTTCAACTTTTTGTTTTTATTATTCTCCTTGAAATATTTTGCATTTTGTTCCCCCATAAACATTTTGTAATAATTTTTAGCTCTACAAAATAGACATTTGATAGTTGCTGTGGCAATGAATAAGTAAATTGATTTAGCTAATATTTTTGTTTTTATTATATTACCATACTCCAACACTGAGTAATTGATATCTCTCCAGTTATTTAGGTCTATCTTTATTTTCTTCTAGGCAATGAGATGGACATAGTATCAATTCTGGAGTCAGGAATATTCATCTTCATGAGTTCAAATCACTTCAGACACTTACTAATTTTTTAACTCTTGGCAAATGGTTTAACCCTGATTGTATCAATTTCCCCATTTGAAAAATGGCTAGAAAAAATGACCAGCCTACCCAGTATCTTTGTCAAGAATGGGGTCATGAAAAGTAAGACATGACTGCAATGACTGAATAACAACAACAACACTTGCATTTCTCTAAAGAGTGTTTTATTTAGAGTGTATTCATAATGTCCCACTGTATATCTTGGAAAGTGAACTATTAGGTGCTGAATACATACTACATTTATTGTTAATGGGATTCTCAGTCTTTTTTGCTTGATTTTATTAGCAATACATAGAATAATGATTTATATATTATCTAAATATGATGATGACTTGTGTGGGATTATCCTGCTCCTATGCTGGTTATTATTTCAAATATTTTTACATGATTCTATTAACTTGTCTGAATGGACCATTAGGTCACCTACAAAGTACTAACATTGTTGCTTCTTTAACTATTCATCTGCATCAATTTCTTCTGTTTATTTCACTGCTATATTGCATTATTATATGATAGTAATTAATTGTGGTGATAATGACATCATTGTTTTACATGTGACCATATTTTAAAGGTTTCCATTTTATCTTCATTACATAAATATTAAGCCTTAATTTTAGGTAGTTACCATTTAATATATTAAGGAAAGGTACATACATTTCTATATTTTAACATATTAAGAAATGGGTATTATATTTTGTAAAGAGTGTTCTGCATCTATCAAGCTTCTGATGTGGTTTCTATTGTTTATGCTTCTAAATACGGTGCCCTGGGTATATAATTTTCTACCAAACTCTACATGTGTGTGTGTGTTTGTGCATTTTTCAATTTTCATTTTTTCTGATTTTGATGAAACTGAGGTTCCCATGTAACCTACTCCTTGAACTCTTCTTCCATGTTCTTGGAGTCTTCTCACACACTTTGATTGTAGAATAGTCTAAGTTCTACTAGCTTTCTCCTTTCTTTCTTGGTGTACTCCTAGTTCTTTTCCCTATATTTGTTCTTTTAAGATTATCAAAACCTAACAAAACCATTTACAGAAGTTCTATGTCATTTATTCTCTCTATTAATATTCAAGATATTAAATTTCTGAGAGCACTATGTTTTCTTTTTTCCTCCTTTTATGAAAATGTAAAGACTTACATTTTTGTTATATAGTCTTTCCCATTTCCTCTAATGTACCTTTCTTTGCCTTAAATTCTGCTGTTTTTTATTTCAAATTATCTACTCAACTCTAATATTTTTTTAATCATGAATATTTGGAAGTCTATTATTTTATTAAAAATTCCTTTTTTCTCTATAGGATTATATTCCTTTTTTTCAAACAAGTTAGCATTGGTTGCAAGTCTTTTTTATTTTTATTTTTTGCCTTCTAGATTAACATGTACTGATTTCTTTGCCCCTTTACAATAGTACCTACTAGGCTTAATATAAACTTGTCTGTACCTTATTAGTAATTGAACTCTTTTTTCCAACTTGTACTATTTTTCTTTCTCCTGAAAGTTCCAGATTTAAGGAAAAATATTCATGGAGGATTTCATTTTGATGTTCATTAAGGAGGTATCTTCTATATATATTTATTATAATTTTTTTCAATTTACACTTGGTTCAAATAGGTCTGGGAAGTTTTCATTCATGATTTCATGAAAAAAATTCTATTTATTGTGAATGTTGTTTTCATTTACTTCAATGATTCTTTGATTACATCTCTTCATTACACAGTTTTCTGTGTCTTTTTTATAGTAAATATCTTACATCATATTTTCTATTATTTCAGTCTTTTAATTGTGTTCCAATTATTCCTTATTTTTTATGGAGTCAATGGTTTCAGCTTGATGTAATCCAAGGGTTCTTTACTTTTTAATGGATATTTTTATTTTTAATAACAAATTTTGACATAAGGTTTCTGAAGCAATATGATCCAAATTGTCTCCTTCTCTTCTTACTCCCAAGCCCCACACCAGAGCTGAGTCAGGAGTCTTTAATGAAACAGTTTCTCAATCCATTTGAGGTTTCCTTGGCAAAGATACTGGAATGGTTTGTCTTTTCTTTCTCCAGAGCACTTTACAGATGAGAAACTAAAGCAATCATGGTAAAGTGACTTGTCCAAGGTCATATAGTGAGTAAGTGTCTAAAGTCAGACTTGAACTCAGAAAGATGAGTCTTTCTGATTCCAAGTCTGGCATCTATCCTCTCTACTACCTATCTCTCTTTTGAACTATTTATTCACTCACTGCTAAACTTTTGCTTTTAATAAGGAATTAGGAAAAATGTAGCTCTACAGGGAGTTCCCAAAGTCTTCAATATTAAAGTTTCAAATTGTCCTAAGACTTTTGGGACATGCTTTTTATCCGGTGGCAATGATATCTCTATTTGAATAGTAGTTGATAGAAGTAATATCTGGGGGAAGGAGGGAGGCCCTTTTGCTCTCTACACATGAATAAAAGCTTCTACCAAGGAAGAGAGGGTATAAGAAATATAATAACCAATAGTGAATCACAATTTAAAAAAAAAACATCTAGAGGAACTGGGTTCAATTATTATTCTGATGTTTATTACCTATGTGACTTGGACAAGTCACTTCTCCAACTTGTATCTTAGATTGCTCATCTATATAGTGAGATGGATCTCTTTAAATAGCCTTTGTTAGCCCTCGCACTTCAAGACACTCTAATTTAGTTACTATACTGAAAAAGAAGGCATGAATTGACTGCTATGAGAAAATATTATGTAAAGCAAGAACCCATACATGTGCCTTTAGCAATTTCTGTCCCTAAGCCAAATTCTGGCTTTGATGCCTGAGAGAATTGGTTTTGTCCAGTACTAGGAAGTACAAATCTTCATATTAAAGCACTGCACTTATGAAGGTCATTAAGCATACGTAGAGCAAGAGTCTGTAGAAAGCATCCCTCTCCCCAAATAATCGTTAATTTTGATGTAAGCTTAGAAGGATGTATTTAAAGGAATACTCCAGAAATCACAGGATAAGAAATGCACAGTTGGAGTGGAATTCAGAGGCCATCAAGTAGAAGTCTTAACTTTACAGATAATAAATTCAAGGTCAAAAAGTATAAGTAACAATCTGGATTCCAGAGAAATTGTCAGAGGAAAAATTTAATCCATTTTTTCTTGATATTAAACCCAGTGTCTTTCCCACTGTGCTGAGCACTATGCTTCTTAGATAAATCCATAAATAAAATGTTGTTCAGATTTGTAGATAACACAAACCTAGGAGGGATAGTTAACAATTGCATGACATGGCTTAATAAAAGGAATGTTGCAAATGCAATATAGCAGAGTCACATTTAAATAGCAGTAAATAAAAAAAATGATATGAGAATTTCACACTGAACCACACACTCAAAATGAGTCAGTGGCTCTGTATAGTCATGCAAAAAATGCTCCAAATCACTCTTAATTAGAAAATGCAAAGTAAAACAACTCTGAGGTACCACTCCACACCTATTAGATTGGCTGTTATGATAGAAAAGGAAAATGACAAAACATGCAAGGGATATGGGAAAATTGAGACACTGATGCACTGTTGGGGAAGTTATGAAATCATTCAACCATTCTGGAGAACAGTTTGAACCTATACCCAAAGGGGCATAGGTGAAACAGTACATATCCTTTGACCCAACAATACCATTACTAGGTATGTATCCCAAAGAAATAAAAAAAGAAGGATGAATATGTACAAAATTTTTGAAGCTGATCTTTTTGTGAGGATCAAGAATTAGAAATTAAGGTGATGTTCATCAGTAGGGAAATATCTGAAGAATTTGTAATATATGACTATCATGGACAACTATTGGGTAGTAAGAAATAAGCTGGAGAAGCTCAGAAAAACCTGGCAAACATACAAGAACTGAGGTGGAAAGAAGTAAGTAGAACAAGGAAAATATTGTACACAGTGACAGAATATTGGAAAAAGAAAAACCATGAAAAATTTAGCTATTCTCAGCAATACAATGAACCAAAATGATCCCAAAGTTCTCATATTAAAAAATGCCATCTGCTTCCAGAGAAAGAACTGGAGTCTGAATCCAAACCAAAGCAAACTCTTTCCATTATCTTTCTTGATTTTTTTTCACCTTTCCTTCCACAAAAAGATTAATGTGGGAAAATGTTTTACATGATAGTTCATGTAAAATCTATTTCATATTGCTTGTCATTTCAGCTGGGAGGAGGGAGGGAGTTCAAGACTCAAATTTATTTTTAAAAATTTGGAAACTTTTTTTTTGCATGTAATGTCAGGGGGGATATTAAATTAAAATTTTTAAAAAAGGAAGAAACTTTGCCTTTGCTAATTTCCTCTTTTTTTGACAGCTCTTCTACCAAAGGTTGGATCACTCCTTGCTTAATAAGTTTTTAACGATATCCTTGTAATGGTTTTGGTTGGAGTAGATGACCTTTTATTTCCCTTGACTTCTCTTCTTATGGGAAATGTTAATCATAGGCTGGCCATCATTCACAGGTCTTCTGCTGATTTAATTCTTGAATTTTTAGAAGCTATATTATGAGTGAGATGATCAGGATTCCAGAAAAGGTTTATATTGGTCTAATAAGTTATATGAATAGAAAAGATTTATATTGGAAAAGTAACTTAAAATTCTCAGGATCTCAGCTCTATTTGAAATAAAGAAACTTGGACCAAATAACATCAAATGACCCTACATGTTCTAAGATGGCAATTATTACTGAAACTGTTGAAGCAACAAACTAAGCATCTGGTTTCTCCAATGACCAGATGTAATCAAGTTAATGGTTAATGAATTCCCATCCCTACTTCCCAGACTCATTATATTCCATCTCTCCACAAAATTGTTCTAGAGTAGAGAAAATACTGTTGTTGTTGTTTTTTACAGAAGCATATACTAGAACTATAAAAATACTGATCCATGGAATAGTTTTCCACTAGTGTGCCCCCTCCTATAAAATGTGTTGTATATAGATATGGTGATATCAAGACAGTATTTGTAAACTGATTTTTTTTACCATAACTTCCATAAGTTGAATTGCCCTGCCCCTCCTCATATGCCTTTATCAGTTCCCTTTACCCTGGAACCTATTTCCTTGCTTAGCAAATCTCCATTTAATGAAAAGTCCCAGTCCTGGTGCCTTTTGTCCCTGTTCAACCTAGTCTATTCTTGAACTCCTTCCCAGGATCCTTGTCCTTGGAGAGGATTACCTACCTCTACCCTTCAACTTCCTTGCTTCCCAACATTCTTTTATGTTTTGTTTTCTTTTATAAAATAATGCTCTTTGAGGGTAGATACTACCTTACTTGCTAACATTTATAATCTCAGCACTAAGCACAGTGCCTGGCAAAATGTAAGTACTTAAAGAACACTCTATCTATCTCTTTATTTACCTACTAACCTATCTATTAATCCAGAAAGACTCCTGCAGAAATTCAGGGACTGGGTAAACTACAACTAAGTAATTTGAAACTGAACAGCTTGGAAGGGTACATTTATTTTTCTGAAATATTTAAAAACAATGAAGAATGGTATCTTTTGCTGACAGATAATTTGGTTGGCCTCAACCTTGTTGCTTACCCTTAGGCAGATTGGTTTGCTTGTGAATCATGTGGCAGACTCCATGGCTCAGGAAGGGCATCAACGAATTAAATGGCATCCTGGGAAATTTTCCTGATGTGGGTTTATCTTTGCAAGTCTTTCCAGGTATGCAGGTGTGCAAGAAGAGAAGCATCATGTTCTGTCTACATTTTCCTCCCTTGGGCATCTTCTGTGCTGTGGCCAAACCTGGTAATTCTATAGCGGTAGGAAGTCTAGAAAGTCAGGTTTTGATAAGGGTTGGTTCTGCTTTAATAAGTTATTCAGAAATAGCCTGGGGCTTCTGTTCTACAATTCTATCCCATCACTCAAAGGAATCATTAAAAAACCCTAGATATAACATGACACAATAGGAAACATCCCTCAATCCCCCTATTACTTCCCCAAGCCTTGTGTAGAACATTCTTGAGTTTGGTAAAAACAGGTCTCAGTATTTATGGCATTCATTTTAAGGGTATTTCCCCTTCTTCAAGCTTCTACTGCTGGTTTGGGATTCTATCATCACACCCCAAAAGTAAAATAATCATGTTATCATTCTAAGGGTAGATAATCCATGATATCCTAGCTTACAGTATCTGATTCATGGAGCCATATGACAGCAGATGCAGAGTCAAGGAGCAGACCCTAGTTACATTTGCCATTCAAGTACTTCTTACATTCAGATGTACAAAAAACGTAGAGAAGATGAAAGTCTTGGAAGGAAATGAAAGATCCAAAAATATGAGCTGATCTCCTGGTGAGAACTATGTATCTTCATATGTCCAAAACAAAATGAGGAAAACTTCAAGCATTTTGAATGGATTCCCTTGTTTAGCTTATGGGAGAAAATGGAGAAGAGTCACAAAGGATGGGAGGGCATGGATGTAACACAGTAAGGGAGATGACTATTGACCAAAACTGGGATCCACTTAACTTTTTGAGAGAACCTCACAGCAACCTACTGAGGTAAGGACCTCATGTATCATTAATTTCACTTTATTGAACTGGAAATTGAACAGTTGTTATGTGTCTTGTCAATGGTCTTAGAGATACTAAATATAAGAGGCAGGATCCATATCCAACTTTTCTTAGTGCTCTAGCATGTCTCCATATTCCATTGAGAAATATTGCATTGAGGATACTATCAAAGCATTCAGTCCATCTCACCAGGATCATTTTCTTAATCACTGATCAGGGTGACTCCAAAAAGCACTGTGTAGTTGAGATACAACATAGATCTTTGACCCACAAATAGTCTTTAAGGTATCATAGAGATACTCTGAGTTTTCAGTAATGTTGTTAGATGCCCACAATGATGGAAATGGGATCAAGGTCAGCTAGCATACTGATAGTAATAATTTAACTCAAAATTGCTACAAGCCAAGACTAAAGTGGAGAAACTATTGGTGTATGACATTCTGTTCCCAGATGATTATATAATCAATTGCACCCTCTGAATAAGAGATGCAACAGAATAAGGATTGATTCTCTGTCCTTTATGTTAATTTTTGCCTGACAATTAAAATCAATAAAGCAGAGCCTCTCCACCAGTCTGCATCATACCATTTATATGTAGAACCATTAATGACAATAAAAGGGAACATTTTGAATCTAGTGGGTAAGTCCATTTACTTTGGTAATATACTTTCCAGGGTATGCAGATAGATGTTGTGGCTGATACATATTGACAGAGTTAGCTCAGTGTTTGGGAGGCTTCAAAGGAAAGTATGAAAGAGAAGAGATACGAGGTTGTCTATCAAACCACAGGTCTATAGAGCCATTATACTGGCCTCATTGTTTTAACCCTGTGGAACCTGGACAATCTACCAGTGTCATGCCAGGAAATTGAATTGGTTCCATTTGAGTTGTTGTAGGAAGATTCTTATGAAAACTGGAAGTCAAAAGAAGCAACAATACTAGGATATTCTCAGAATCTCTTTGAAGAATTTTGGTATTGGTTGGGAGACATGGGAGATACTGGCAGGACCTTCCAACATGACATGCCCACATCTAAGAAGGTTCTGTACTTTTTGAGCAAAGTGGAATTGTAGTACCTCAACAGAAACAGGGGGTGCATACATTTAGAGCTATATCCATCCCAAATGTTCATTCAGGATATTTGTGCCTGACCTATGGTAGAACCTTCTGAGTTCCCACTGGTCTGATCAGGCATAGTTGGACACACTGTTCATTGACCCTGACATAGTGATGTCACTCTGAACCAACTCTAACATATTCCTAGTTGGAATTCATGCCTTGTTACAGCTGATCTTATCTTCTATTCAGAACACATGCACTTGCTAGAGTAATTTACTCAAATACCATTTATATTTTTTCCCTTTATGCTCATTGATCTATATTGGCTTGATTGCCTACTTCCTTCTAACTAAAATATTCTACCTGTCATTCCATTTCCCTACCTAGTTATATTTATAACAAAGTAAAAAAAAAACTATGCTGGATGGTTATTTGACAGACAGGATATACTCTCATAAAAATATAATATTTTAAATTTTGCTTTGGTTCATTGTTCATTATCCCTGTTCAGTTATATTGTTATTGTTCAGTTATGTCTGATTCTTCATGATCCCATGGACCATGAATTTACAAGAGAGTCTCTTGAAAGGATCCTGAAGTGGAATGCCATTTCCTTCTCTCATGGATCCAATGTATCTTTTTGTCAAGTCATTGGGAGTTAAATAAGTTGCCCAGAGTCATACATGTGGGAAGGTAAAACTTTAACTTATGTCTTCCTAACTCCAGACCCAGTGCTCTTATCCACTTAGTCACAGCTCTGCCTCATGAATTGACAGATAAAAAAAATTAGTATTAGGTTCAGCAAATTAATGTAAGTTATCATATTTTTGGTATGATATTAGGTTCAAGTTGCAGGCAATGTTTGCCTTCAAGTACCTTACATTCTGAAGATAATCATAAATTAATTATTTTTAAAAGGTTTTTTGAAAGAAAAATATGCCTTACAAAAGGTGCCTTAGATTGTCTCTGGTACCTTGCTTTGTTGGGTGTAATGGAGAATTGGAGTGTGGCCCAAATGAGAGACAGATGGACTGAGTGTCTCTATGGTTCACATATCTTGGCATATAATACAAGCTTAATAAATGATTGTTGCTTAATTGATCAATTGACTCATAATTATGCAAGCTTAGGAAATGATACCAGAAGGGTGGACTAGGTGCTGGAAGTTCCTTCCAAAAAGATCAGCAGATGAATGTCCCCTAGGAAGTTACACTGCATAAATGTATGAAGGAGCAGTATACAGAACTTTAAGATTTTGGCATTCAAACGCAAAATCACAATAATAATACTAATTCCCCAACCCATTCCATTGGCCTTCAAGTCAAGGTGGCAGACTCATGTCTTTAAAATGGATTTTAGTGGAAGCTGTTCAGAGGATAGTATAAGGGGGGGGGTATGAAATGTAATCTTTTAAAACATTACTTTGTACTATTATTGTTTCTCCTTTGAGAACTTTATGGACTTCATTGGGTGCTTTGAATTTCATGCCTATGTCCCATGGCAATCCTTCTGAGGCTATCAGCTGATCAAAGAAAACTATAAACTAATATCCACCAAAGCTTCCAAATTCTTCACACTATACCCAAGAAAGCAGCCTACTTTCAAAATGAAATGAAGTGAAGATATTTTATTTAAGAAAGCAACATGGTTGATTTTTTCTTTCTGATGGATATCATATTTATTAGGCACAGAATTCACTGTACTGCAGTGCCAAGAATTACTAAGCAACAGAACATATGTAGGCGGATGTGTTGTTTGCATATTCACACAAGATGACATTTACACCCAGATCAGAAGTACATTATTGCTAAGAAAGAGGAACAGTAACAGAACTAGAAGTAGTAATAATCTTTTATTTTTTAAATGCCATTCACAAAAGCCTCTCAGAGATATGAACAAATCACCCTCAGCTAGAGAGAACAAAGAAAGCTGAGGACATTCACAGCCCCTTCAATAGCCCCTAAATGCTAGGAAAGGAAACATGCTCACTAGGGACACATTCCTAATGACAGTGTAACACCTCTCGTGACATGAACATAGGGATTGCTTGTCGTTCTGTTCAGGAAACCAGGAAGTCAGTTGAAAAGTGAAGTATAAAACTGAATTTAGAGTGCATCCCAGAAGGTTCCATTGCTGACATTACCCTGGGGACAAAAGCACTTAGTAAGTTTTTCCAATAGACAACTTTTTAATACGCAGCATGTAAAAAGAAGACAGTGTGGTATGATGAGAAGAACCTTGAATTAGGAATTTGAAAACTTGGATTCATACCCAAACTCTTTGCCACTTAGTCTAAGTAACTTTGGGTTACTTTTCCCATTCATGACTCAGTTTCTTCACCTGCAAAATGAAACGGTTGACTTAGATAACCTCTAAATTCTTTTTCCAGCTCTTTATGTATAATCCTGAGGAGCACAATTGTTGGTGCATGTGGTCTTAATGCAGAATGTCATCCTATAGATATTCCAGTGCACTTTATACTTGTGTCCAATTTCATGTAAGATGTGTAGCATGAAGTTCCTTTTCAAGAAACTACTCAAATCTCCTCATTCTTTTTAAGTGAACAAATTCCTCCTTTCAGTGGAACCCACAGTTTAATGGGACAAGATATGTTTTCAGAATGAGAGCTCTCAGAATGCAACATAGAATACCATGCAAGCAACTTTCTTTTAGGCATATCAATATACCATGATGAGATGTAATATCACTTCATGTAGGGTACAATGCTGAGGTAAACAATAGGTTGCAGGGCAATCTTTAAGGAATAAGGCAACCTTTATGCTCTTGTCTGAATGTCCTCAGATGATCTTTCCTTTGAATTATTTTATGTGCATTATTAGATTTCTAAATAGAAGAGGCTCCAGGGAAATGGAATGTCATCCATAATGATTATATTCCCTCAATTAAAAAAAGAGAAAAAAAACTAAAGGTTTCTCAATAAACAAGAGATCTCCTTCCTTCTTACTGAATAGAGTCTTCAGGATTACTTTCTCAGTTGCCTAAAGAATTTTAAAGATGTAAGAATGAGACATTTCAGGGATAATGATAGCTAGACTCATTCTTTTTGAGACAAAAGGAATATATATATAGGAATATAATTGCAGTAACTCATAGGAAATCTTAGGGCATTTTCTAATCAGGTTATGCTCTACAATGTGCAAAAACCAAACTCCTGGTTTGCAAATATTTCACCAAAGTCATTGACTGGTTTATAAAAGGAAAAGGGAGAAAACAAATCCCCTAAAGAATAAAGACAAGAAACCATAAATAAACTCAAATGCTGATATATTGGAGTTATTGTCTTGTTTATTTTTAATTGAAATAATCAACTGACAATGTTTGTATAGGTAGTTGTTTCAGTCAGGTTGCTAATTATCACATGAATGCAGAAGAGTCACTCATTGTAATTAGGAAGCAGGCATTTATGAGTAGGGGGAAGAAAGGGTGGGAACAAATTTATATAGCTTCTGCTCTGTGCCAGGCTTTGTGTTATTTTACAAATATTATCTCATTTGATCCTCATAACTCTGCTAGATAGGTGCTATTATTTCCCCATTTTACATTTGAAGAAACTGAAGCAGACAAAAGTTAAGCAACTTGCCCATAGTGACAGATCTAGTGCCTGAGGGTAGATTTGAATTCAGGTCCTCCTATGCCACCTAACTACTTCTAAGCATAAGCTGTCATATGCAATTTATGTCCCCCAAGTGAAAAGTCTTCTTTTCTCTGAGATAGGGGAAACCTGTCAATTACATCTTCCAAAAAAAGGCTTTTTTAAAATAAAATTATCATCTATATAAAATTTTAAATAGAAAATTTAATGGTTTTCAAATGAGAAATGACCATTTAAAACACTGAAGAATTACAAATATCTCATTTTATTTCACATTTTCATAGATGGTGACATATTAGCAATAATTCTTCTTTCTTTTCTCCTTTTGATTATGGATCTAATAGTACAGAAGTACACACTACCAATTAAATTATCTCAGCCATAGTCATTTATGTCTCTTCTTGTTCATTAAGGCTTATTTGGTCCTATCAAAAATGTGTCCAAATATATTTCCACGTTTTCATTATCTTGCTTCTTTTCTCACTTCACCCCACTTTTTATACATAGGCACATAGTAGCATAAAGCTAGCACTTTGGGACATTCCAGTACCCTGTGCTCTCTCAATATCTGTCACTTTTTCACTTTTCACATACTTTCTTCATCTCCTTCATCACTCCTTCTTTTCTCTTTCTGGGTTGTTTACTGTCCTTCTTGTGTCTTCCAACTCCTATCTCTTCCCTTCCTTTCTTTTTCTGTCTACTATATTGTAAAGCATTATTGGGAATATAAAGTCAAAAAAATCTGTCCTATTATAAAAGGAAATTATTACATGAGTAAAATGAAGTATAATTGTGGAAAAGGGAGAGAGAAAGGAAGAGGGGGAAAGTATAGAAAGAGAAAGAGAAAGGGGGAAGAAGAAGGGGAAAGGATAAGAACATGGGAAAGGAAGAAGGAAATGAGAGAGACAGAGAGAGAGGGAAAGAGAGGGAAAGAGAGAGAGGGAGAAAGAGACAAAAAAATGAGGTGAGAGAGAAAGGGAAAGGATTAGAGAAAGTTGATTTCAAAGTAGAAAAGAATTCTTGGAGGTGAAGATCAGAATGAAATGCATTTCCATTCAAGGGAGAGATTGTGTGAATTCCTGGGTATGATGGGATGTCAAAGTCATAGATCAGTTGAGAGGGCCAACATAGATGAAATGTGCATTGGTGAAAGAGGGAGTAGTTCTGTGAAGATGGAAAGGTAAGGGGAACCAGATGATGGGGCCTCATGCATTTTAGCCTAGAGGCAACGGGGTGTGCCTAAAGATTTTTGAACACGAAATGGCAGATTTAGATTTATGACATAGAAAGATTATTTAGACAGTTGTGCTCTGCTCCTCCAATGGCCTGCTCATTTTAGCTAGGGAACTGACCAAATCATTTACATTAAGATAGCAGAGTATTAGCTCTCCCTTAGAACATATACATTCTATCTTGAATATCTGGGTCAACATCTTTAGTATCAGTAACCAATATTATATAACTAATGTTAAAGTTTCAGGTATGTTTGGTCACAATTATCAATATAGATATCTCACAGTTAATTAATAAAGCCACTCAATCTGATAAAAATAATCAGAGTTACATATTTATTTCTACATATTGTAGGTTTCTACAAATTCCTTGTGTAGTTTTAAGTTATTAAGATTTTAATTACTTAAATAGTATCTAGAAATATGTAAACTATAATATGTAATATACATAACTAATAAATCTATACTAGGAATTTAGGTATACTTTACATATATGTATGTGTATATATGCAAGCATTGTAATTATGAGTTAATGGCTAAACAGTTGGCTTTATCTATAAAATGGAGTCACTTTTGTCACTGCTAGTCCTAGGTCATGGGTTGTATTTTAATAAAATGCCCCCAGAGCATTTGTCTCTACTTTTAGAAAGTTTAAGTAAGGAGTATCTGAAGCCTTTTTAATTTGTAAAAAAAAAATCTTTTCAATTCTTAAAAGCTACCAACATTACATTGTGTGTCTTATATTTGCAAAAGCACTCCAAAGTCCCAGGATGCTTTGCAAAGTGCTTTCCAAAGTCACCACAGGAAATAAAGTCGGATTTCCTTTAAAGATGAAAATGAGTAGATTGAACCATATAATCACTAATGTCCATTCAAGATCTAACAGTCTCAGATCTATGAGTTAAGAACTTGAGGACAGAAAGAAACTTAGCTTGATTTTTTCCCTCTTTCATTTGGGCAGCTGACAATTTTTCACAGTTGGAAGAATCCCAAGACTCTGTCCCTCAGCCTTGTTCTCCTCACAATTTTTATCAGTGACTTGGTTGATGGTATAGATTGAATATGTACAAAATTTTCAGGTGACACAAAGCTAGTTGAATAAGAGAATCAGTATTCAAACAGATTTCAAAAAAAGAATATTGAGCACAATCTAATAAGATGAAACTTAATAGTGTTAAATATAAAGTCTTCTAAGTTTCAAAAATTCAACTGTTCAAATAGTAAATGGAGGATATTACCTAGGTTAACAGTTTGAATTGTAAAAAAATGAAGGGTTCAGTGATCTATAAACTAAATATGAATCAATAGTGTTATATAAGAGGAAATGAAATATAAGCAAAGAATATAGAGTTGAAGATTTAGAGCTGAGGGATCCTGGAAAATTCACTTAAACTCTATGAAACACAGTTTCTTCATTTTTATGGTAAGGACACTCAAAGCACTTACTTCAAAGAATCATTTAGAGGATCAAATGAGGAAATATTTTAAAAGTGCTTTGCAAATCTTAAAGTGCTACGAAATATCCACTACTAACAACAAGTATTTATTAAGTAATTACTATGTGCCAAACATTTATATGACATAAACAAAAATAAAACAAGTCTTATTATTCATATAATATCTTTAGTGATCTTGATAAAAAACACAAGCTAGGGTCTAGGATGAAGGGGTCGATAGTCAATGGCACCACTCTACTCTGTACTTTGTAGACTACGTGTGAACTGTGTTATTTAGTTGTGGACAGAGCATCTTGAGAAGAACACTGACATTCAGGTGTGAGTGGCCAAGATGGGAAAGTGAAGTACCAAGTTGAGGCGTATAGGGGCATATGGAAGAATTGGATATGTTTAGCCTGGAGAAGTAAAAACCTAAGGAATTACAAGAACATGATAACTATGTGATGTGCAAGAGAAATTGGTCTCATTCTGGTTGTACAGAGCAAGAAGAATTGAGAGAAATGGATGAAAGTTGCAGAAAGGCAGCAGATTTAGGCTGCATCTAGGACATGCCTTCTAACAATTACAACTGCTTCAAAGTGGAATGGACTGGATTAGGAAGTGATGAGCTCCCAATCAATCACTCAAAGGCAAATGATATTCACTTATCAGGAATTTAATAGAGAAGATTCATACTCAGATATAATTTGATCTAGATACTCTCTAAGGTACCCCGCCCAACTATATGCTTTTATGACTGACTCTTACATTTATAGAAATAATTATAAGAAAGGATCAATCATATTATTTTCCCTGAATATTTTCTGAAGTAACATTTTCCCTCCCAACTCCTATAATTCTTCTCAATTCAAAGGCTCATCTGTCACCTCTACTCATTTAAATCCCATCAATTCTTCAAGGTCCTAGTCAAATGTTGCCTTCTACCTGAAGTTTTCCCTGACTACTATATGAATCTCCTCAAATATATAAGCTTATATCATTCCTTATTTTGTAACTAAACTAAAAACCCTTCTAAGTCATATACTTTGTGTCATACTTCTTTTGTTTCCAGATAACTAAGTTGTAATATAGCAAGTATCAAGAAGTTGGTTTTGATTTGTTAAAACCAGCATTTTCTATAAAAGAGAGGAAGGATCTAATTTGTGAGCAATACTGGGGATAAATATTTCAGATTCCAAGAGCAAGTACTGGAGTAGTAAAGTGTTCTAGACCTAGAAGTACAAGCCAAAAATAATAAATTGCCTGTTTGGCATTTTTCTTCCTGCTAGAAATGAAATTTGTTTTAATACTAATGATTTACAGAGGCTAGAGATCTTTCTTTAAATATACTCTTGCTTAGTCATATCCTTAATACAAGGTGATCCATCAATTCCTCACACATATTGACCACTTTGGATGATCTTGGAATTTTAAGATGGCTCAAAAGCTTTAGCATTAACTCTACTGAGAGATTCCTAGGACTAGTCATAAACTAAATCTTGATCTATTATTAATTTATCTTTCTATTCTAAAATAGAATCATGTGATATATATATGCATACTTAAGTATGTATATGCATTTTTAATTAATGTTACTTAAAATATTCTTTTTGCATTCACTTTGTCTTTAGCTTAAAGACCCTTTTGAAATTTTTTCCAAATTGAGCAAAAAGACAAATTATAAGAATTCCAAAAACTCAGATATTTTCAGTATCTGTATCAGTATCAGTATCAGTAATATCAGTATTTTCCATTAAATGAGCAATATTTTGCTTCATTTTGGAAGGAAGGTATAGCCTAGCAGTGAGGGGAGGAGAAAAATATACCCTGTATTATGAATAACTTAGAATGGAGGTACCAGTGATTAATTTCAGGGTAAGCCAAGGCAGAGGCTGAAAAGTACTTTCCGTGTCCCTATTTCAGATTCCAGATAGGGGTGTATGGGGTGCTCAGGGAGGAGTAGTATCTCTGGTATGGAGGGCTTGTCATGCCCTCCTACAGAAGCTCTCCAACCTCTGACCCTCACCTGACACCCAGCTCTCACTTGTGGCTCCCAGTAGCTGCTAGCATGTGGCAGCGGCCACACCCCGGGCAATGGCTTCGACAGGCCGGCCAAACCTTGTGAGGGTAGCCATCAGATCATCGACCCCTGGTGAAACAGGGCTTTGCTCACCCAGCATGTGAAGACTGCTTCAGCCGAACAGGCAGAAGAAACCAATAAGAAGGTTCAACGGCTGAGAGGGCAACACAGCAAAGCCCTGTGGAGTGCTTAGGACATGTTGGAGCACAAAAGACAACATGGCCACCCAATGCAGCTGAGGAAGTCTCCAGGTGTAATGACTTTTCGTGCCACTGGGCCCAGGCTTCCAACGCCGAGAGAGTGGGACTGTCTCTGTGCATCGACTCTTCCACTTAAATCTCCTTCACGCACACGTATCTTTGTGCACACTCATCTATCCTAACCCCGTACACCCTCTTCGAGACCTGCAGCGATGGGGGAGTGGTGACGCAATAGGTGGAGGTGACCACTGGCAGTTGTAGTCACAATCCTGCACGTAGGCGGCCCACGGACCAGTGGTCGCTCGGCTCTGTAGGGCAGCAGGGAGGTTCGGCAGCATCCTGGGCGACTAAGCAGCCGTCTCTAGGACAGCACTGCTCACCCTAATCAAGGGAGGGGACGAGAAAAGGTGTCCCAAACATTGCCTGCCCTACAAACACCCGGTCAGCACACCGTGGCTGGCAGGTCATCCCTTTAAGCGGTCTAAATCAAAGAAGACAAAATACAAAGAAACTCCTACTAGGAGCATGGAACATCAGGACATTACTTGACAGAGAGAATACCCCAAGACCTGAGAGAAGAACAGCTCTAATCGGTAAAGAACTGGTGCAATATAACATCAGCATCACAGCCCTAACCGAAACACGCCTACCAGAAGAGGGATCACTCAGCGAACCCACCACTGGATACACCTTCTTCTGGAAAGGGAGAGCCTCAAATGAAGACAGAATCCACGGTGTTGGCCTGGCCATCAAGACCAGTTTGCTCAAACAGCTGCCAGACTTGCCTGTGGGCATCAGCGAGAGGCTCAAGAAGATCCATTTACCTCTCAGCAAAGACCGGTCTGCCACAATCATCAGCGCATATGCCCCAACACTGACCAGCACAGAGGAGACCATCAAACAGTTCTACTCTGACCTGAGTGCCATCCTGCACTCAGTGCCCACAAATGACGAGCTGATACTACTGGGAGACTTCAACGCCCGCGTTGGCCAGGACCATGAAAGATGGAAAGGAGTGCCGGGCAAACACGGCGTGGGCAAAATGAACAACAACGGCCTACTGCTACTCAGCAAATGCTCAGAGTTCGAACACACCATCATGAACACTGTGTTCAGAATGGCGAACAAATATAAAACAACGTGAATGCACCCACGATCAAAACAGTGGCATCTCATTGACTACATCATTGTAAGCTGGCGAGACATCCAGGATGTAAAGATCACCAGAGCCATAAGAAGAGCTGAATGCTGGACAGACCACCCATTGGTTAGAGAGACTCTTCAAATGCGCATTGCACCTCGCCATCCAAAACAGACAGTTTGCGCATTTTACTTGAGTCTTCTTAGAGATCCATCTTATTTGCAAACATTCCAGTCCTGCCTGGATGACAAGCTGTCTGCCAAGGGACCACTCACTGGAAGCTCAACCGAGAAATGGAACCAGTTCAGAGAAGCAGTGAAGGAAACATCAAAGGCTGTCCTAGGCCCCAAACAATGCAACCACCAGGACTGGTTCGAGGAGAACAACACTGCTATTGAAGACCTATTGAGCAAAAAGAACAAAGCCTTTATGGAGTGGCAAAATAACCCAAACTCTGCTCCTAAAAAGAACAGATTTAAGTCTCTCCAAGCCACAGCGCAGTGTGAGATCAGGAAGATACAAGACCGATGGTGGGAAAAAAAGCTTTTTGCTGATATGAAAAACTACAAACAATTTTTCAGTGCCCTCAAGACTGTCTATGGGCCATTAAACCCACCAGCACTCCCTTGCTATCCTCTGACGGTGACACTCTCATAAAAGATAAAAAAGGCATCAGCAACTGGTGGAAAGAACACTTCAGTCACCTTCTCAACTGACCCTCTTCAGTCGACCAAAGTGCCCTTGACCAGATCCCCCAAAACCACACCATTGAAGAACTTGACATCCCTCCTTCAATAGAGGACATCCAAAAAGCCATTAAACAAATGAGTGCAGGCAAGGCACCCGGTAAAGACAGGATCCCAACCAAAGTATACAAGGCCTTAAATGGAAAGGCACTCCAGGCATTCCACATAGTGCTGACCAGCATATGGGAAGAGGAAGACATGCCCCCAGAACTCAGAGATGCCTCCATCATAGCCCTATACAAGAACAAAGGCGCACGAGCAGCCTGTGACAACTATAGAGGCATCTCACTACTCTCCACTGCTGGAAAGATCCTCGCCCGTGTTATACTCAACAGACTCCTGTCATCTGTTTCAGAGCAGAACCTGTCTGAATCACAATGTGGTTGCCGACCAGATCGCAGTACCATCGACATGGTCTTCACGGTGAGGCAAATGCAGGAAAAATGCCTTGAGCAGAACCTGAGTCTCTACATTGTCTTCATAGACCTGACAAAGGCGTTCGACACAGTGAACAGGGACGCATTGTGGGTGATCCTCAGCAAGCTCGGTTGCCCAGCAAAATTCGTCAAACTGATCCAGCTCTTTCATGTCGACATGACAGGGGAAGTCCTATCTGGTGGAGAGACTTCTGATCTCTTCAACATCTCCAATGGCGTGAAACAATGCTGTGTCCTCGCTCCGGTACTATTCAACCTATACGTAACCCAGGTATTACGACATGCTGTGATGGATCTAGACCTGGGCGTCTACATCAAATACAGACTGGATGGCTCACTATTCGGCCTTCGCTGCCTGACTGCAGAAACAAAGACAACAGAGAGACTCATCCTGGAAGCTCTCTTCGCAGATGACTGTGCTCTCATGGCCAACCAAGAAAATCATCTCCAAACCATTGTGGACAGGTTCTCCACCACAACAAAACTGTTTGGCCTGACTATCAGCCTCAGCAAAACAGAGGTGCTGTTCCAACCTGCACCAGGGAGGCCAACGAACCAGCCGTGCATTACAATCGATGGCACGCAGCTTTCTAACGTCAACACTTTCAAGTACCTGGGCAGCACCATCGCCAATGACGGGTCCCTAGACCACGAGATCAATGCCAGGATCCAAAAGGCCAGCCAGGCACTCGGGCGGCTGCACTCCAAAGTCCTCCAACACAGAGGTGTAAGCACTGCGACGAAGCTCAAAGTGTACAACGCAGTGGTCCTCAGCTCGCTCCTGTACGGTTGTGAGACATGGACACTGTACCGGAAGCACATGAAGCAGCTGGAGCAATTCCACCAACGCTCCCTGCGGTCAATCATGAGGATCCGATGGCAGGACCGAATCACCAACCAGGAAGTCCTCAACAGAGCCAACTCCACCAGCATCGAAGTCCTGGTCCTCAAAACCCAGCGACGATGGTCTGGACACGTCATCCACATGGACCCACAGAGAATACCAAGACAGGTATTCTATGGTGAACTGTCAGCTGGACTCAGGAAACAAGGCCGACCAAAGAAAAGATTCAAGGATCAGCTAAAGTCCAACGTGAAGTGGGCTGGCATGACACCAAAGCAACTAGAACTCGCTGCCTCTGACAGAAGCATCTGGCGAATCCACATTCACCATGCCACCGCCACCTTTGAAGATGAGCGACGTCGATGTCTTGCTGCTGCGCGTGAACGCCGACACCAGGCCACAACCGCACCTCCCGTAACAACTGGCGTCCCATGTCCCATGTGCCACAAACTGTGCGCCTCAGCCTTTGGACTCCAAAGCCACATGAGGGTACATCGTAGATGATAATGCACAAAGACAATAGTCATTCTCGGTCACCGAGAGACTACTACTATTCTATACTATTTCAGATTCCAAAGCTTTGGGAGATATAAATCTTCCCTCTCCTTTATCCTTCATCTCTAGCTCTCTTCTATTCTGATTATGAAAATAGCAACAGACCTAGTTCTGGTCTAGGAAAAAATATAAAAAATTAAGAAGCCCAAAAACCTCACAGTTTAACTTTGTTACAAATTATTTTTTCCTGAGTTATTGACCTATACCTTGATTAGATTTCCTAAATCAAAATTTGTTACACGTGATTTGAAAAAAAAAAAGAATATTTCTTTCAAGTGACTGCCTTAAAAATATTTTTAGTTTCCTTGAAATGTACACACTTCCTAGGAAAATTTGGGTATATGATTGTTCTTATATGTCAACTTTAACTTTTAAAAAACTCAATTAATAATATGAAACTAAACAAAATAAAGTAGAAGGAGCAAGAATAGGTGGCCTTGGGGGCAGCTAGATGTCTCATTGCATTGAGAGCCAGGTCTAGAGATATGAAGTCCTGGGTTCAAATTTGACCTCAGACACTTCCTAGCTGTGTGACCCTGGGCAAGTCATGTAACCCCCATTGCCTAGCCCTTACCATTTTTCTTCCTTAGAAAAAATACACAATATTGACTCTAAGATGCAAGTTAAGGGTTTAAAAAAATAGGGGGTCTCTTATGCCCTCCTTTAGAATAGAGGTTCATATATATATATATTTTAAATAATGGACTTGTTTGGCCATCTGGTGGAACCTATAAATACCTTCTCAGAAATGATTTTAAATTCATAAAATTAAATACAAAAAATATTTACACTAAATAGACCATAAAAATATTTGTTTTAATAATCAAGTTTGTGAACCACAGATACAGCATACCTCCTCTAAATACAATTCTAAAAATTTTGATTATATGGTTTTCTAGCCTACAAAGGATAAACAAATATTTTTTGTTTAGGAAAAAATTATAAGGGAAAAGCCATTTGGAATCAATAAACTGTATTGGTTCCCAGGCATAAGAGTGGTAAGGGCTAGATCACACAACTAAGAAGTGCCCAATGCCAGGTTTGAACCCAGGAACTCTTGTCTCTAGACCTGGCTCTCAATCTACTGAACCACCTCGTTGCCCTCACTATTGTTTTAAAGAGAAAGATTCATCAACAGTAGTAATAAATAAAAAGTGACAACCTGGCAATAGAAAAGATAGAAAAGCTAGAAAAAGTGTAAGAATTTCAAAAACTACTGCATTACATGAACATTTTGATGTGGGGACCAACAATCACATTGTTGCCCCAGTAATGCTGTGGTTATTATTATGTTAACACACAGAACCATGATTGAGGTTCATAAAAATAATACTGAAATAATCTCTCTGAAAAAGTTAAATTATACTTATTGTGCTCTACCTGAAAAGAAAAATGTTAATGTATTTTAGAACTCCTTCAAGAAAAATTGTATCAATGAAAATATAGTGCTCAAAGGGGTAAGCTTCAATTAATAAAGACAATGTTCTCAAATTAAATGTCTCATTCACAATATCCCAATTTTGCCAGATCTATGAAAAGTTATTATAACTCCAATTGGTCAAATAAGACGAGTAAGTTAAAGGAGCTTTGATGTCCCTTCTAGACCTAGAATTGTAATGTATTCCGGTTCCTTTCTATTTTATTCTAACTTATCCTATCCTTTTCTATTCTATACTTTGGATTATATTTAATCAAAACATCCAGTTGTGTTCAGTTGGCATGAAGACTATCCCTGTTCTAGGAAAGATTCAGAAGTGGTTTTCATATAAATTGTTCTCTTCAACATATCCTGAAAGCTTGTTAGAATTATATCATTTGTGCCATAAGAAATGATGAATAGGATGATCAGGAACCAACAGAGTCTAAATGCAGATTGAAGCAAATCACTTTTTTTACTTTATTTCCTTCATGAGTTTTTTTTTCTTATATAAGTAATATGTCTTCTTTCAAAACATAAAAAACCTTGGATTTATGTTTTTCATGATAGCACATGCATAACCTTTCTCATATTGCCTGCCAACTCAAGGAGGGGAGAGGAGGGAGAGAAAATGGATTACAAAATAACATAAAATTATTATTTCAAATTGCATCTACCTGTAATTGGGGAAATATAACTGAAAAATTGTATCTGCAAGAATTATGCTTTATCAAGGTTTCATGTAGACTAGATGTCAATGCCTGAGAAGAGAGAAGAAAATAGGTTTATTCAAGAGACTTGAATGATAAAATGAATAACTGGACGTTGTGAAAGCATTTCCATTAACTTACAGTTTTACCATGTTAATCTTAACAATCATTTCTAGTAAAAAATTAGCTCTTTAATATTTAATATTAAATTTTGATCTAATTTTAGAATTTGCATTTGAAACCAATTGCTAAACAAATAAAGGAAATTTATAGAGGAGTCATCTACAGGCAATTAGATATATAGTCACAATGGTTGTGAGCCAATAGTATGCAGGCTGCATGACAAATAAAACTCCCATCCAAAGAACACAGGCTTCTGTTTGCTGAATTAAAAGAACAATTCTATTAGTGGTAGAAAAGAACTTGTAAACATTTGTTCTTGCTCTGACATTCATTCCATGAAAAACTACAGTACAAAAACAAAAACAAAAAAACTACACGGTTAGTAACAATAAAAGGTTCATTTCTGATAGTATGTTTTGAGCCTTTGTTTGGCAAATAATAACATCATTAAAACAAAACTGTCCTGGAAGTAGGAGTTATAATTGGTAGGTCACTGACCAACTAGACAACAGTATCTTCACTCCACAGTTGTGTTGTCCCCAATAAATATGGTGATGGGAAAAGACAAATTTGGGGGGAAATTATTTGTAGTTAGAGAATTTGGAATTCTTGAGATAAACCTAAGAAATGGATTGGCTTCATGTAGATAAAATTACATATCCTTAAATCTATACCTATGGATGATATCACAAATTCAAGTGAACTGCTAGGTAGAACATTTCCTACTCTTTGTAAATGCCATATAAAATTAGCTCAGGAAATTAAGGTTTTAATTTAGGTTGAAGGGGGTATAAGGTACACCCTGAATAAAAATGTTTTCCACTAATGCAGAGAGCAACTTATCTGTAACTTCCAGCTTTTGAGAGGTTGTTCAGTGTAGCACTTGAAGGTAAAGTGTCTTGACCATGGTCAGACAGTAAAAGGCACAGTCAAGGCACAACTCTTCCTGACTACAAGGCAGAACCTTTAACAGACTGACTCTAACCTTGAAAGATAAGTAAAAATTAAAAAGTCGTAAAACCAAATTTTCCTTCATCTTTCTATGTTGTGTCTGACATTACAGGTAGTGATTCTAAAAAAAAAACTTGCATTCCGGGTTATTTAAGCTGTCATAATTGGTTTTGAAAAATGTATACCTCTTTTGTTTTCTGTTTCTCTTTTTCCTAGGAATGAAATCAATAAACAAACTCTGACTATCAATCTTTAAACTGTATAGTCATATTTCATTTTCAAAACGAAATGCCTAACATGATAAATTATAGTCATTAGGCAGGATGATCCTTTGGACAGTAACTTCAGATCATGCAGATACAACAAAGTTGCTGACAGCAAAGTCAGGGGAGCGGTTTGACTTAATAATTTCTCAATCCAAAATGTAAATATAATCAAAGATATACATCCCTTACTGACAAGAATTCACAATATATTCCAATTTTTAAAAAATATTTCCAAGTAAGATTTCAAATTTTGAAGATAAGATGCTTTTAATTCTTCATGAATTTGTGTCTTTTTTCAGGTCCAATGCAGTATGAAATTTATTCCTTTGTTTATTCAACAGTTCATTTATTTGTTAGATTATTCATTTAGACTAACCATCAGGTTAAAAATCACTTCCAGAAATTATCTACTGGTAGCAAGTGTATCACCAAGAAGGATTCTTTTTCTACATGGAAATGCCAATTACGTTTGAGGAAATGGTCATATATTATGCCATACCACATGTTGTTGGCCCTTTACTTCTGAAGAGAACCAATGATATCATAAGATGATCTCAGGACTTGTACACAATTTGGAATTAAGTGAGACAGAATTACATGAAGTCATCCTCACTCTCTCTTCCAGAGTCATTGAAGTCCAGTGACAAGACAAAAGTCAGAATAACTAGCGATGACCAGGAATGTAGGATATGACCTTGGTATCTATCCTTGCTGTCTGAAAACTGTAAACTTGGCATCTATCTCTCACATGATCTCAACTATGACTTCAAAAATCTATAAACTATTACCAATTGTTCCATAACACATTCTCCTATTTTTTCAATATATTCAGAACCTGGTTACCAGTAGGTCTCTACTAGAAGACTTAAACATACATGTTAATGTACTAAACTCTTGATTGTTCAGTTTCTTACGTGTTATTCCTCCACTCCACCTCAATTACATACAAAGATGGCTATACTTTGGATCTTGCCATCAAAGACAAGTGTTCTGCTTTCATAATCAGTAATCGAAAATTTTTTATTCAGTTTTCTATTTTTCCACCATCACTTCTACCTTTCTAGTTTAAAACATATTCTTCTTCCTCAGTATGACCTATAGTTGTTCCGCTTCTCTCTCTCTCTCTCTCTCTCTCTCTCTGTCTCTCTCTCTCTCTCTCTCTCTCTCTCTCTCTCTCTCTCTCTCTCTCTCTCTCTATTTCTCTCTCTCTCTCTGTCTCATATTGTCCTGACATTCTGTCTTCCTAATAACAATCCTTAGTGAACCAGCTTCATGGTGCTCTTTCTTCTATTCCTATAGTTATCAAAGCATGGCCTCAGGATCCCTTAGGGTCTCTGATATAGTTCAGTAGATTTGCATTATTATTTTTATAATAATTTTTATAATAATACCAAGATATTTTCATTTCTAATATAGTAAATATCAATTGATATAATGCATATAAATAAAAGCTCTTAGATCTTGACGATCCTCCCAAGAGGTTTTATTTTCATGAATGATATCAATTGATACTTACTATATAAGGGGTCTTCTATAATATTTGAGAGTGTAAAGGGGTCCCAAGACTAAAAAGTTTGGGAACTATTGCTCCGTAACATTCCTTTGTCCTATCAGCACAGGAACCATGCCAAAATCAGTACTAGATAGTTACAATCATACAACTTTTTTACTTCTTTTCAGACCACAGGAATGAATATGATGAAGTCTCCAGACTCACAGGAACTGGTTCACTAAATATTCCTTAGCTAATACCAACTGGTCTTTCATTGCACCAACACAATCATTATTCTCCTCCCTAATTAATTCATTATCTGGAACTTGTAAAAAATAGACTCGAATACAGGACTACAATCCCCATGAGCCTTTGCTCCACTTCCCCAGAATGCCTTGTAATCTCACCTGGGCCGAGATCGAGAAGATATTTAAGCAAAGGCTTTTGAAGGGCTCGGCCTTTTTTGGGACTTCCGTTTGGAGCAGAGGCATCTCTTCCATGATGTGAGGTTATTTTTTCTAGGCCTCTGGCCTAGGCACATGTTTCTTACTTGTATATTCTTAATCTTTAACCTTTAATAAACCTCTAAAAAATATATATTCCTTGCAGAGAGAAACTAATTTCTACCTGCCTCAGTCTCCCCCTCTCCCCTAAATTTTAATCTTTACAGTTATGGCGACCTAATGGGAAAAAGAACTTTCAATCTTCTGATTTCTTTTCTGATCTTAAATTCAGTTTTAATATCTAGTACCTAGAAATTTTTTTGAGCCATATCTCTCTGGCCAAGGTTTTCTACCCTCGCAAAGCTGCTACAGGCTCCGGACCTGCTGCCCACCCCACCTGGCTCGGCCCCGCCGCTTCCTGCCTGCAGCCTGCAGCCCTGATCATCCTCACCTGGTACCTGGTCCCGGCCTTGCCCACCCCGGCAGCCGCTCCTGCTCCTGGCCTCTCACCAGCCGCTGCCTGCCTATTTCTGTGCCCCAGACCCAGGAGCCCAACCCAGCCGGCTCATCACCCAGATCCTTGGAGCGGATCGCTCAGGACTCATTGCGACCAGCTGGTAACAGTATTGGCCACGTGGGCGGAGGGGAGAGACTAGAGGGAAAGGAGACCGGGCAATTTTCCCTTAGGCTAAGCCTCCACGTGGCTGGGGGTATTGGCCACAGGGGTATCAGAGAGGGGAAAGACAGAAAAGACTGGAGAGAAGAAACAGATCTTTTCAAACAGAAACCTAAAAAGCAATGGGCTGTTTAAAAGGATTTTTGACTCTTCTGGCAATTTCATTGATTTTACCTGCCTGTCTGGGAGCAGACTCAGCCCAAAGATTCAACTTTACCTTTGGGGAGGAAAATGGGTGGCCCAGCGAACTGGAAGCCAGGCCCAGGGACCGGAGGTCTCTAGCTAAAATCTGGCCTCCCATGCTTCCCAGCTATGGGGCCCTGGACGGATCCCTTGAACCCCGTAGCCTAGCCTTTACTACTCTACCTTCAGACAATAGACATTTAAATGGATAAATAAAAACAAACAAAAAAAAAAAACCCCAAGGAACTTTGAAGAGACTAAAGGCTACATTCTAAGGCATTTCAGACTCCAATGGTTTATAAAAAAAAATCTCTGTATTCTATTGCATTGTTTTGTTTAAGATATAACTTTGTGATTTTAAGTTCATATATTACTGGATTGAATATTATTCTGTGAACTGAAGGTTGATTGAATTTATTTTGAATGTACTGAGTTTTAAAATTCTGTTGTTTTTCCCCTATAACTGTGTTGAACAAATATTATTGTGAATAAGCCCATATATGAAAAAACAGCTTTTTTCTATTTTGCTGAGGATAGATGGACTTCAGAACTGGTTATAATTGTATTAACAACCTTTGAAAATTTAATGTGCTAAATACCTCAAATGATTTGATTTTAAGGGTTTTTTAAATATGATTTTGGAATTTTTTTTTTAACAGTCTGGTTATTTTTGCCTGCCCCTACCACGAGGTAAGGCCCATTCTAGTAGCTGAAGTGAAATGTATTTTATAACCCCCAACCTTCCCACATGCGAATGGAAGTTGGGCAGTTAATTTCAGGGCATTTGTACCCTTGGGAAAAGCCTCCAAGAACAAGGAGCACCCCTTTATTTATGCTCTTCAGCTCACTATTTTACTTCTACCAGGATGATATATAGATTTCTTGATTATGTTCTAAACCCAAGATGAGTTTTACTTTGTTTTAAAATATGTTTAAATACCAAGGTTGAAAGATTGCTACGTTTGTAAAAATTGTGACAAATGTCCATCAATTCATAGGTTTTAAAAATGTCATACAGCAACTTATGTGAAATATGAAAGTGTGTTTGTTTCCTATTGTAATTAATTGGGCTATTGAGAATTTTGGGGATTTTGGTAACTACATATTTGTACTACTGTATTTTTAAAGATGAAAAAATTGTTACCTTGTTCAATTAATTTGCCTTCTACTCACAGTGATCATGGCCAGATACAAAGAGGAAATGGATCTCATTTTTTGTGAGAAAGCCTTGTATTTTCTGATGTCTTTTTAATATCTCTTGCCAATTGATTCATATACCTCATACCTCAGCCATGCATCCCTAACTGATTCTGAATCTTTCAATCACCCACAACACGGGGGAATGTAAAAAATATCATTATTCAAATTGCAAAGTTTAAATTCCTTTTGAGAAGAATTTTAGGTAAAGAAGATGCTACCTCTCTGAATTCAGAAACTGAACTGTTGGAGAAGCCACCATGAAGAGGCCTCCAGACCACAAGTTGCACAAAATTGAACTTTGGGTGTGGTTGATTGAACATTTATTTGTATGTATACTTTTATGCCAAAGGGGACTGCCCCCTAACGGCTTTTTGTCAATGTGTTCAGAAATTATTGGTTTTATTCTTTTTTCTCTTATCCTCACACTATTGTAATCTTTTAAGTTTATTATGTTTTTATGATCCTTTTGGGGAAAAATTAATTTTTCCACAAATGATCACACGGGGGGATGTAAAAAATAGACTCGAATACAGGACTACAATCCCCATGAGCCTTTGCTCCACTTCCCCAGAATGCCTTGTAATCTCACCTGGGCCGAGATCGAGAAGATATTTAAGCAAAGGCTTTTGAAGGGCTCGGCCTTTTTTGGGACTTCCGTTTGGAGCAGAGGCATCTCTTCCATGATGTGAGGTTATTTTTTCTAGGCCTCTGGCCTAGGCACATGTTTCTTACTTGTATATTCTTAATCTTTAACCTTTAATAAACCTCTAAAAAATATATATTCCTTGCAGAGAGAAACTAATTTCTACCTGCCTCAGTCTCCCCCTCTCCCCTAAATTTTAATCTTTACAAACTCCATAATAGATCTTTTAAATTTTCTCTTCTCTCTTCCACCTTGCATACTTGTGCCTTCCTACTACCCTTTCAGCTGTGGTTCTTTACATACTTTACAAAAAAAAGGAAAACAATTGAGATTATTTCCTGAGAACTTCAACCTCTTCTCTACATTTCATCTTATAATTCTTTATCTCACAATAGCCTTTTAACTTCATCCCCCACCATTTCTTTTTTTACTCCAGTCTCTGATGGAAGTGGCCCTCATTCTCAGCAAGGTCAATCCCTTTATTTCTATCCCTGGACTCACATTCTTCAACACATTTTTCTTAGTATCAACCTCCCTCTCTAATCTTCAATCTTCACCTATTTACTGGTTCCTTCCCTGATGCCTACAAACATACACAAAGCTCCACCCTTAAAAAACAATACTATATTCTTGTTATCAGCCTACTACCTTCTTCAGTTTTATTAGTTAGGAAAAAGAGATTCCTGGGGAATGAGAGGCTATGTGGTATCCAAACTCTCCACTGCAGGAAAAGTAGCTTAGGGCCATTGGTATGACAATAAATATTTAACAACTGGCTCTCTAGGGGAAAAATTAATTCAGGACATACTATTAAGCTTAATCTATACTTATTCATAATTTTCCATCAATATCACATCTAGAAAAAGAAAATGATGAAATAATAAATCAATTTCTTATTTTTATCTTTTGCTGATTTCTGAAATTTAAATGCTCACTGGAACTTTAACGATCTCTTCTCCTAAACTAGTCTGAGCTGGCTTTATATTAGCTCTGCAGTTTGGGACATCACTGGCAGTTGTAGTATAATAGGGTGACTCAGAGGAATTTTAAGCTTTTGTAACAAGGGAATCACTTTAAAAGACTGATATATATTAATTTAAGGTCGCCAAGGAATCAGCTATGTAATTCCTAAATGAAAAACTCAAGTCAGCCGTCAGCCTTTTTTGGAGTTTAATTACAATAGGAGCAAGAAAGGAATTAGAGATATAGAGAGAGAGAGAAAGGGGAGAGAAGGGAATAGGGCTTAAATACCCCTTCTGTTTAGGCTGGGCCAAGAGGCCCAAGCCCTTAGATAGCTGGGGCAAAGAAAAGAGATCAGTCCCTATTACTCACGTGTCCAAAAATGGAGAAACAGTCTCAGAGGCCCCCACCTTCAGCTTCCTTCCGAGCAAGCTTCCTCAGAGACCAGGAACCACACCGACCAAAAAACTCCACCCCTCCAGTCTCCAGACCCTCCTATCTTTAAGGACACCATCCAAGTTGCCTCCCCTCAGTCCTCACATCTACCAATCACTCTTCATCAATTTCCCTGTCAATGGAGGCTCTTGCTTAACCCAGGACCGCCCAGAGGTTTCTGGCTTTTGCACATGTCTGTTGAAGGTCATATTTTCAAATGATTAAATCTATACTCCTTTGCTAAGGCCCTTTCTAAATCCTGTTAACTTGAGTATGGTAGAGATTGGAATAATTAAATTTTGATCTAGGCTGCAGCCCTTACTCAATCCTATTAGGACTGAATAGGGTGGAGTATCTCCATTGTATCAATTCTAAAATCAATCAAGACTCAAAGAAATTCCTGTTCTATGCTTAAGCATAGGTCAAAGTCCTTTCCATTGTTCAGCAAAGGGTTTCTGTCCTAAAGTAATCTTAAGAAGGGAAGAGAAGGAACCTCCCATGCCAATGGGGTTCCCATTCCAATAGACTATCAGTAAGAAAATTTCCAAGTATGAAATATCCCAATGGTGAAATTTTCAACAATTATAAGTCTAAGGAAATTTGAGGTTTACACTTTCAAGGGCACCTTCACTTAGTAGGTCAGGGAGTCTACTACAGTCCTTACTGATTCCAACACTAAATTGTTAATTCCATCATCAATGATGTGCCAACTCAGGGTCACACACCTAAGTATCATACTAGACTCCTTACTCTCTCCACCTCATAGCTAACCATTAGTTGATTTATATCAATTCTATCTTTGAAGCATCTCTCATATACTCCCCCTCTCTCTTTTGATGGCCAAAACTCTCATTCAGGTCCTCATCACTTCATCCCTGGACTATTTCAGTAGTATTCTGTTTGGTCTCCCTGCCTCAAGCATCACCCAGTTAATTTTCTATTCTTTTGTTAATTGAACTTCCTAAAATTCAGGTCTCATCCCCATTTGAAAAACTCAAATGGCTATCTCTTACCTCCAGTCTCAAACATAAAATCCAATTTGACTTTTAGAGCTCTTTTCGACATGACCCCTCCTAATATTCCAGTCTTCTCATATCTCATTCACCCCATATACTCTGATCCAGTGACACTGGCCTTATTACCATTCGTAGGGGAAATCCAGTACATTTTGCCTGGCTTTCTACCAAGCCTGGAATTCTCTCTGTCCTCATCTCTATCTTTTGGCTTCACTAGCTCCCTTCAGGTGCCAGATAAAATCCCACTATTTGCAAGAAGCTTATTGCAATCCCCTTTAATTATTATTCCTTCATTCTATGATGACCTCCACTTTATCCTGCAAATATTTGCTTGTGCATAGTGATTTTTATGTTGTCTTCTCTATATTATATGGTGAGTGTCTTGAGAGGAATGGCTATTTTTTATTTCTATTTTTTTCTTAGCTTGGAATCCTGGATGCTTAGTACAAAATCTGACATATATTAGGTCCTTAACAAATAGAAATATTTATGAACACTTTGGAGGTAGTTTAGTGGCAAATTAGAGAGAGCATTGAGTCTGGAATCAGAAAGACTCATTACCCAGAGGTCAAATCTAACCGTCGATACTTTTTACTTGCTATGTGACCTTGCACAAGTCATTTAGACCCATTTGTCTCAGTTTCTTCATTTGTAAAATGCTATTGAGAAGGAAGCAGCAAACCACTCCAGTCTTTGCCAAGAAAACTCCAAATAATGTCACAAGGAGTCTGACAGAACTGAAAAGAGTGGACAACAGCAAAATAGACGTTAACTTGCTATGTGATTCTGGGCAAATCACTTAACCTTTCTCAGGTTCAGTTTTCTCAAATGGAAAATGGAAATAAGGCTAGCATCTACTTCAGAGGGTTGTTATTAGGATCAAATGAATTAACATATCTCTAAATCTTGACGTATTTGAGAAATACTATTATTACTATGGATGTAAAGGGCTAGTTGGGAAACTCAGTAGGATTTATATTGAGAAAACATTTGAAATATGGATAGAGGGCATTGTGACAAATGTAATGAGGTTTTAAAAAGGAACTTTAAAAAAACCTTAACTGTTTCAATTTTCTTCATTATCCCTTCATTCCTCAAGGAAAGAGGGAAAGGAATCTATGGTCTATGGAGGATGCTGGCTAGAGTTGTTTCTTCTCAAGATTGCGTTGTTTTAATAGTCACTGGGAAACCATTCAGCAAGAGACATCTGGAGATGATGTATGACATTTGCAAAGGCCTGGCTTTAATAATTTAATTAACAACAAGTAAAAAAGAAAGGTAGACAGGATTCCCAGTCACAGAAACATAACGAGGAATTCTTGTACAAAACATATTCAGTTGGATTTGAGGGAAAGTAGAAGACACTAGCTCATTGCCAAGGGCAATCTACACATCAATATGTTCTAGGAAATAGAAGGGTTCATATCATTCACCTTTTTTCTCAGCAAAACAACCTTTGTACCTGTGTTATGTCTCAGAGTTATCATGCTTTAAATGAAACAGATGGGGATATGGGGTGAGAAGGATGTCGATAGTTCCCAGAATATATGTGTGTGTGTGTGTATGTGTGTATACATACACAAATTCCGTATAGTGAATATATATTAGCGAATATAGAGAATATATATGTATAGTGAATAGAGACCTAGGTTTAAATTGGCCTGAGATTAGCAGAGTGACCCTGGACAAGTCACTTAACCTCTTTCAATCTTAGTTTCATCCTTGGTAAATGGGTATAATAAAAGTATCTTTCTCATAATGTTTTTGTGAAGAATAAATGAATACATTTTTGCACATTTTGAAACAGAAGTTCGACCATAGCTATATTAATAGGAAAGAGGTAGTATTGGTTTTAGGCAAAGAACAGGTTAAATGGGTCAGAAAACAACCACAGAAGTGAGAAAATGTACCTTTCCAGACCTGTCACTATCCTGGAGCAAGGTGACAATCAATCTCTTTTCACTAGTTTATGCCTCTCTGCAATAGACTTTTTCCTACTGCCCCTTTTGTAAATTGTAAATGACATAAGGCTAAACTGATCCACTGAACAAAATTAGCCTCCTATTTCACTTGTATGGGGCAGTACATATTGAATTAGAGTGCCATTGTTGTAGATGGCCAGGATGCATTAATCTTGTTGCAGTTGACACTTCAGGCTTGGCATTGGACCCTCTTGAACTCAAGGTGTAAATCCTGTAAAATAGAGCCCCCTCCTATACTTAACAGCACTTCTGACCTTCCGGAGAGCTGGGAAGCCTGGGTCATCATCTCCAATTTAGGAGCCGTCTTTGAGAACAGCCTGAACTCTCAAGACTTACCCCTCTGGGTTGACACATGAAGATTTGAACTAGTTTGCAAAATGTGAATTTTAACCAGACTCCTCTTTCTCTATTACTTCTGGGAGACTGAAAAACAGAAGAGGACAGAAGGGAAACTCAGATAACACATTCCTTTAACTGTCATGCAATGGGGCTTATGAGAAGCAGAGAGGAGGCCAATAGCGGCACCACTCAGAAAACAACATGATCAGAACAAATACAAATCAGCAGCTGGTGAACAGAAGGTGTCTGTACATCGCCCAGGACAAGAGACACCTGATGGACGATGTAAAAAAATGGCATCTGAAGCACGTTCTCTCTCCTCTCTGTGCCAACGACCTAAAATAATGATCATGCCCATCACTACATTTGCCTTTCCCATGAGCCACAGTAAGAGTTGTGAGGAGCCAACAAGTTTGGGCCAAATAACAATCACAGTTAAACTTCTTCCTCCCTTCCCCAAATATCAAATATTGGCTGAGATTTGAAACCAGCTCAAAATGAGTTCCCTCTCTTTTGCTTTTCACTTCTTGCTTTTGGAGATAAAGACTAACGAATCTTGTTGCTAAACCATTCTGCTTCTTATTTGGATGTATAATTCCAGAGTGGATCACTTCTTCCTACAACTCACTGTGAGAATTTAAACAAACATTCCTTTCATGGACACCCAGAACCAAGAGAGAATTTATAATCTTGGCAACTTTTCATGTACATACTTCCCTGGATACTTGCAGTTTCTGTCTCTTGCAAGAGAAACTAAAGGCTACTTGAGCTTTCAGAGACCTGGAATGTACTGAAGCCCATTCTCACAGCTCTTGAAAGAGGATTGTGAAATTTTGAGTATGAGTATTTATACTTCAGAAATGTGGCAAACATCACAAATCAGGGTTTCATTAATTGTTTTGTTGAGTTTTAGACGTAAGAAAGTACTGGGAAAATGTTAATAACAGAGATTAAACTGAAATGTATGTCCATTTTTTTTTTAGAGAGACAATTGTTAAACATTTATTAGTAAAATCCTGACCAGGACTACCTCTGATTTTGTCTTTGAGTTCCCTAAACTGTGAATCGTGGATACCAAATCAGGGCTTATTGGACTAGACTAGATAGTGGAAAGAGGACGCATTTACTTGCCATTGAACAACAAACTTGGTGCCATATAACAAGGTGTCACAAAAGTCTTAGTGCAGTTTTAAATTATTAGAGCTATTTAATAATGGATAACTTCCTTTGTCTTTATATTTTTCAGTTTCCTCATTGGTAAAATGGAGGATAATAATAAATTGATTACTGTCTTCTTCATTCTTTTCAGTTATGTCTGACTTTTCATGACCTCATTTGGGGTTTCCTTGGCAAAAATGCTGGAGTGATTTGTCCTTTTCTTCTCCAGTTCATTTTACAGATGAGGAAACTGAGAAAAACAAGGTTAGATAGTTTGCTCAGAGTCACACACCTAATAAGTATCTGAGGTTAGATTTGAACTCAGGTAGTTGAGCCTGCATACCATCAGGCCAGCACACTATCCATTGCATCACCTAGTTATTAAAGGTCTAAATTTCCCTGAGACTTTTGGGATACCATATACTTCTTTCTGTGCAAAGGTAAAATGTAACTTTAGCACGAGTAAACTTGGAAAGAGATTAGGAGAAAGAGATAGCCTCCCCGACCCAAAACTTTAAAAAAAGAAACACTCATGCACAAATTTCCTGATCTAATAAAAGGAAGGATACTTTTTTCCCCCCAGCCCTCTGTTAATTTGCCTTACTCACTTTGGTTGGGTGTCTTCGAAACTACCATCAAAATGATTGGCAACAGTTCTCTCACTACCTTCTAAAATATAATCAGAAACCTTATTTTAGATGCCTTTAAAAAAAACATCCCTCTATCTTAGAATTAATAGTAAGTAAGGTCTAGGAAATTGGGGATAAGAGACTTGTCCAGGGCCACACAATCAGGAAGGGTCAGAGACCAGATTTAAACCTAGGACCTCCCTTTTCCAGGCCTGCAGCTTTATCCACAAAACCACCTAAATGTTCCCTCTTTGATGCCTTTTGTACAAACCCTCACCGCAAAAGTATATATGACCCATTGGATCCATAATGGTCTTACAAGCATGCTAGTTAATAATCTCTTTTTTAGCATGTGAACTTTGTCCCACCTGCTGTCTTACGAACATCCAACTATGGAACTACACAATCATCACATGTAATTATTGTCCTGGAGAGAAAGTTTACGTTTCTGACAATTTAAATTGCCAGCGTATTTTACATAAAAACATCCAGCAGTTTGCAGGCAAATGTATTGCAATTCCTTGTTACAGTTCATTAGTCAGAAATGTCCAAATCTGCAACATGGTGAACCAAATTTGTGAGCAGTAACGTAAAACATTTTGTTAAACTACCCCCCCAAATATATACATATATATTTTTAACCTCTGTCCCAATACTTGTTTGTCACTTGAATTCTACTCTCTTTCTCTTCAACATGGTTCAAATTTGTAATGTTATTTTTTAATATACCTGGGATTCTTTAATATGGAACTAGAAAAAGAGACAAAAGCAAGAAGGTTTCATTGATATTTTATTCAAAGCAGAACAGTGCTAAAAATAGCTTGGCCATCTAATTCCAGGCTTCTTACTTTCATTGAGAGAAATGTCCACAAACTCTGCCCTCTGCCTGAAAAGATTGAACAACTGGTTAGAAACCAACCACAGCTGTTTGGTTCAGAAAGGGCCACCTCTTAAATTTTTTTTAAAAATCCTTTTCTAGGCTTATTTTCCTCATGACAGTTTCATTGCATTTGTTGGGTTGTAAACCATGTAAAGCTCACCAATAAAACGGCTGTGATCTGTACAAGTAATAGCAGGCATGTCTCATAAACAAGATAAGTTGTTTCTTGCCAATATTGCTACACTTCATAAATAGAAACTCAAGTCTGTTTTGTGTTTTCTAGATCAGTAGCATAGTTTTATTTTAATTAAACACAACATATAAAATATTCATTTATGAAACAAACATCATTGTTTTTTAAAACATTCTATTAAATTAAATTATACAGCTCTTGCCATAAAGCCCTGCACAAAAGAACCATTTTGAATTTTAAGTGGATTGGTACAGTTCAAGTGTCCATCAATAAAAAGTGTATTAGGAACACTGTAACAGGACCATGAATAAATGAACTATTTATATTTCCTGATAATGTAAGTGCTTCTATGAACTCATTCCAATTTCCAAACACCAGTCATTTCAGCTGTGGTGGTAATTAAGAAACTATAATATCTGGAGCTGAAAGGTAGATGATGCCAGAGTAATTTCATATGGTAGGTTTTAAGTGTTTTACTCTGTCAATGTCATAATTTATTGCCACATTTTATTAGGCCAGAACTGAATAACTTTGATAAGGCCAGTGAAGATCCTTTGAAGGTGGGTTTCCTTACAAAACGCCCTGATGAAGTGGGAAACACAGTGTAGTAAGATGTTAGCTCAGTGGCTTTAGGCAAGTCATATTGAATGCATGATGCTTGATTTTCTCATCTGTAAAAGGAAAGTATTAACCCATTTAAGGAGTTTTTAACCTGAGGCTCATGAAGGTTTTAAATATTATTTTGATAATTCTATTTGATTACATGTAATTTCTTTTTGTAAACCTATCTAGTTTTTGCATTTAAAAACAGAATTCTAAGAAGGAGTCCATAACCTTCATCAGCATGTCCAGAGTGTGGAGGAGAGAAAAAGAAGTCTGCAGAAAAAGCTGCAAAAGCAAAGACTCCGGACCTGTCACTCAAGGAGAACATTCTAATGAGAATGGTGACCAGAAAAGACTGTTGAGAAGGATCAGAACAAACAAATCTTGCTCTCTTTGCCTTGGAGACAGAAAGGAGAAGGGGTCTCTTGGCTTGGGGACAGAAAGAAAAAAGGATAAAGTCCAGCTCTCTTTGATTTCTCTGCTGTGTTACAGTGACTGAATTTCCAGAGGCGTTAACCCATTTTCTCAATCTGACCTATAGTTCATCATCCTCCAACCTAGGAATTATTCTAGTGTTTAGGGAAACCTCAAAATCCTCTTTCCTTCCATTTCTCTATCTTTCCCTTCTTCCCCAATAAATCCCTTACTTAATCTTAAAGAAGAGAAATAGTATTTTATTTGAGAAATCATAAAACTCACCCTGAGTTGATTTAGAGAGACCAATGGAGGAATTGACTGGAAGGTCAGGGAAGAAGGGAGGAGGGATAAGGAGAGAGGAAAACCAGGGAGCATAAAGGGAGGAAAAAGGAAGGAAGGGAGGAAATTGGCAATTCTGATCTTAGTTATTATTTTTCACTCAAATAAACCTCATTACAAGAGGATATATGAAATAAAGTTTAAGAAATATTTGCAGATGTCTAGAATTTTTTTTCACTATTTTAATGTTTCCTGAATATAGGTCTACAGTGCATTGGGTTGGAGCTCTCTGACTATTCATGTTGGGGTACTGCCCTATTTTATCCAGAAAGTGATCAACCTCCCCAGCTCCCAGTTTTCCTATTTGTAATTGCCTATTTGTATTCCCTTCCACTTTTCATCCATCCCTTTATGTGAATTTCACAACAACCCTGTGAGGTAAGCACTTTGTATTTTACAATCCAATGAAAAAACTGAAGGTCAGAAAAGTTAAGTGACTTGTCGATGGTCACATAGCCAAGAAGTGGCTAAGGCAAAATTCAAACCTACATTTTCCTGACTCAATATCCTATTTTACAACCCAAAATTTAGTTCTTCATTCCATTCTACGATATTCTTCACTATTGTTATATGTGTGTTAGATTTGAGTCTACAATTACATTGAAGTAACTAGAAGGGAAGGACCAGATCTTGCTTCTTCTATAGCTCCACAACACCCAGCACGGTGAGAAGTACTAAGCAACCACTCTATAAATATTTGTTGATTAATTGCCCAACAAGAAGAAAATAACAGACTTGGTTGGACTAGGCAAACTGAAATAGAAACTTGCCAACTAGCTTGAAAGTCAGCCACTTATAATGTATAATTCTATAAGGAAAGAAAATGTGGTGCCAAAATGTAGTGTTTTACTCTGGCAGGGAGTTTGAATTAATTGAAAGCTTAGGAATATAACCAAGTTTCAATAAATTACAGTAAATTTACACTAGTGACTAGAAGTGGATACCACAGGGAACTGCCTAAAACCTAATATTTCAATGGAGAATAGTACAATGGAGAATACTTTTGAATATCACTTTAAAATGCACATATTTTCAGTACCAGGAAAATCTGACTTTCCATAATAGGTAGGTGTTAAACTTAAGTTAAATCATATGTTTTACAAAGAAAATTCAAAACCTCTCTTGTGGACATTGACAGAAAAAAGGCACACTTTTTATAGTTAACCAAAGGCCTTACCAAGAGTCTTGTTCTAACTCTGAGCTGGCAATCATTAAGCCATTTAGATAAATCCACCCTTTTTTACATGTCTTCATTGTGAATGATTTTTCCTATGCAAATACTGAATTCTACCAACTATAAAAGTGTACTTTCCCCTAGAATAAATATTTTAAAAAATCCTAGAAACATTATAGCCAAAGTCCAGAGCTTTTAGGCCAGAGAAAATATACTGAAAATAGTCACAGAAAAATTCAAGTGAGGAGCCATAATGAAGGTCACATAAGATTTGGCGGCCAACTCTGAAAACAAATGAAAGACCTTTGAATATAATATTTCAAAAGAAAAATATTTAGTCTTACAACAAAGAATAAGTTATCCCTCAAAATTATGTACAATGATATAGGGGGAGGGAGAGGACTAAAACTTTACTAAAATAAGACTCCCAAGTATTCCTGATGAAAAAATCATAGCAACTGCATAGAAAACTGAACTGAAAACCAAGTAGTGAAGAGAAAGAAATAAAACCATTTAAAATGAATAGCATCATAATGGAATAAATAAGTACAATAAGGAAAAAACTTTAATTTCTAATAAGGGGAGATATTTCCATATATATATATATATATATATATATACATATATATATAATCAGAGGTAATAGAAAAAGTCTAATTAAACAGAGAACCTGGGAGTGGTTCTTTTATGTTTTGGTGACTTAAACAAAAACAAACAAACAAACAAAAAACAATTGGAAGATTGGAAGAGAAAGAAATGTGAATTCAATAGGGGTAGGAGAGGAAGGACAGGGGGAAATAGCTCAGAGTGCCCAAGTAAAAGTCAATATAAGAAAGGAGGAAAGGGATGGAAAGGAGAAAGAGTAAAACCTAAACCTCATTCTGATTTTTACTGGCAAAAAGAAGGAAGAATAAATGTAAACTTTGTTTCATACAAAAATATATTTTATTCAGAAAAGATAACAAAAAGGGAACACATAAAACAAAAGGAATATTGAAGAAAAAATCGTCTTTAGGAAAGCAAACTTTCCAAAAGGGAAAAAATAGCAAAGTAAATGTATAAAAACATAAAAGAAGAAAAAATAATAATTACAATTGTAAATGTGAATGGAATCATATTAATTGGAGAATAGCAATAGGGAATAAGAAGGAGAATTCTACAATATGTTGGTTACAAGAAAAACAATTGAAACAGAAAGAAAAATAAATTAAAATGAGAGACTGGAACCAAAAAAGACCTTTTTTTTTGAGACCATTGAATGAGAAAAGAAAGGAATATGCATCTTGTATTTATGTGTGATAGTTTCAAAAAACTTTGCAATATACTGGGACATTAAAAACCTCACAAATAAATGCATTACACTATAATAATGAGCAAATGTTTTTATAACTATACTGTAATAAATTATATTAAATAAAAATGAAAATTATAATTAAATGGATTCTTAGCATCAATACTAAGTATGGATTCCAAGACAGAGGAGTGCTAAGACCTAGAAAATTGTAGTTAACTGATTTGCTCAGGGTCATGCAGTTCGGCAGAACCTAATTGAACCACCAAGCTGCCTCTTAAATATAATCCTGATACATAAACCTGGGAAAATTAAAGCAAAGGAATATGTAGACCAATATCTCCAGTGAATAGTGATATGAAATTTTAAAAAAAAATATAAGCAAGGAGACTATAGCAATGCATCACAAATATCATACATTATAATGATCTTAGTTTTATATTAGGATTTTAGGATTGGTTTTTATTAGGAAAACTATGAACCTAATTGAGTATAATAATGTCAACAGCAACAAAAATCAAAATTTTATATGAACAGATGATAAGATTTACACCAACAAAATACATAGGAATAGACACTCCTCCAATATGTCATATCTATCTCAATCCAAGATCCATTATTATCCATAACGGAAATATAGTGGAAGCTTTTCCACTAAGATCAGTAATAAAGGTAGGATATTGAACATTCTCATTATTTAATACGCCATATAAGAAACTGAAAGAATAAGAAAAGACAAAGCAGAAACTTTTGCATATGCTTTTTGCAGACGTGGTAGTAGTCTCTCTGAAGCCGATAATGAGGATTGTCTTTGTGCATGTGTGCACAAAGATACTTGTGCGTGAAAGAGATGTAAGTGGAAAAGTCAGTGCACAGAGACAGTCCCACTCTCTTGGCGTTGGAAGCCTGAGTCCAGTGGCACGAAAAATCACTACACCTGGAGACTTCCTCAGCTGCATTGGATGGCCGTGTTGTCTTTTGTGCTCCAACACGCCCTAAGCACTCCACAGTGCTTTGCTGCATTGCCATCTCAGCCGTTGAACCTTCTTGTTGGTTTCTTCTGCCTGTTCCGCCGAAGCAGTCTTCACATGGTGGGTGAGCAAAGCCCTAGTTCACCAGGGGTCGATGACCCAATGGCTACTCTCACAAGGTTTAGCTAGCCTGTCGAAGCCGTTGGCGGGATGTGGCTGCTGCAGCATGCTAGCAGCTACTAGGAGCCACAAGTGAGAGCTGGGTATCAGGTAGGGGTCAGAGGGGTCAGAGTTGGAGATAGAAAAGTAGGAAAGAGGCAAAATTGTATTTACTGCCTGGTACAATAACTGATTTTCATAATGATGATCCTGAATCATCAAGAAAAGTTTAAATTATTACACTTGTTTGAACAGAAGATTCCTTCCTCTATCCTTTTCTCAGAAAGAGGAAAAAGAGGAGGGAGAAAGAGAGACCAAGAGAGAGATTTTTTTGGAAAGTAAAGTCAAATGCTGAAAAATAAAACTGACTGTAGGCTTCCCTGAGTTTTATGTCTGATGGAGAGGTCAAGGTAAGATCATGACCTGCAATCAATCACACCAATTCAGAACACTATTTGAAAAAGGCAGAGATTGGCTTGATCATGGAAAGATTGAATCTTTGCAGACAGGACAGTGAAAGAATTTACATGAATTTTAGAAAGCATAAAACCTATAGGAGTCTACTTGTCATTCTCCAACTGATAAATGCTCAAAGGTTATGAACAAAGTAAGAAATTTAAGCTATTATAATGATATAAAATACTCAGAATCACTAAAATTTAGAGAAACTAATAGTAAACAACTTTGTTATTCTGTCAGATTGACAACATTGACAAAGGAAAATGAGAAAAGTTGGAGGGTTGGTGGAAAAATAGATACTTTAATGCACTGTTGGCAGAGCTATGAAACTAGTCCAGTAATGTTGGAAAGCGAATTGGAATTGTCTCAAAAAGCTATTGAATTCTGAATAGTTTTTGACTCAGCCATACAACTACTATGGCTATAATCCTGAAGAGAAAAACAAAAACTATTTTTGAAAGAGAGATAATAGTCTCTTGATGCTTATTTTTGGACATGCCCAATAAGGAAATCTGCTTTAATAAATCATATTACTTATAAGACCATTAATTTTTCATGTTTTCTCAAAGGTGTGAAATGTTGGAAAGGTAGAGGAAGTATTTTGAAAAAGTCATTTAAAATAGATAACACTTTAAAAGGAATATAAAAAATTAATAATTTCCAAATTTGGAAAATAATGATAATATTAGGATGTTCCAGAATTTTCTTGATCTGATAAGATGAAAGACACAATCCCTCTCCCACCATACAGAATTGCCTTAACATTTTCTCCTTAAATAGCAAGATATACTTATAAATTTATATTACACAGGATATATTGTGAAATTATTCTCTAGTAATCTCACTTGAAAAACTCAATAATGTTATCATTATCCCTATTTTATAAAAGAGAAAACTGAAACTGAGCAAAATTTGGTAACTTGCCCTAGATCATATGACTAGCAAATATTTGAGACAAGATTAGAATTCAGAACTTCTTAACTTCTAGTTTTGCATTGTATCTAGGACTTTACCAATTACTTGCTTCCCCTTCCTCTTGAAATTGGGGACTTGCATATTTCAGGGCATCTACTCAATATAATCAAGTGACAGTGTTTTTAGTTGAGTCACCAGCCAATCCACAATTAGTTATTAAAATTCTACTAAATGTTCAATTCTTTATTAGATGGTATAGTAGTGTTGAATAAATGTAAGATTCCATCCTTAATCTCAAATATTTATATACTAGTTGAGGAAAAAAAGGCTACTAACATAAATATTTCTTATTATCTATATGTATTAAATGAACATAAATGCTGTGGAAGGTTCTGACCAACTCTTTTCTGTCACGAAAGTGGAAAGAAGAAATGTTACTACATTGTAGGGAGCCAAAAGGAAGGAATATAATAAGATAAGGCAGAAAAAGGTAATATAATCTTGGGTTGTACTAGGAGAAATTCTGTACTGGATGGACCATATTTAAAAGACTGTATTTATTTCTATATATTCTATCTTAAGAGATATTTATAAAGGGGGAGAATATCTAGAGGAAAATGAGTATGGTGAAAAGCCTGGAGTTTTTCCTATTTGGTTATCAGAACTTGAGGATATGGGGATATATGAGGATTTGGATAAGAGATGACCCCAAGGAGTGGGAAACTTCTATTTTAGTAGTAGTTTGATGAGTTCAAATAAATTCTTTTGTTTCTTCCTATTACCTGTGAAAAAATAGCTGTCTTCTCAGTATTTTAAGGTCTGTTTTATGAAAGAGAGATTTATTCTGCTTGTCCCCAGAAGGTAAAACTAGAAAACACTAGTAGAAAATGAAAATATTAAAATTTGAACATAAAGCAAGGAAATATTAGAGCCATCCCAAAGTGATATATATTACTTTAGAAGATAACAAATTCCTACTCACTAGAGCTGTTTTAAATATGGGTTGGACAAGATGCTCAAGTAGATCCCTTCTAACTGAAATTCTATGATTCTGTGATTCTGTGGTTTCTATCAAGGTGCAGATGAGAAAATCTTTGGCATTATCAAGGTAATAGGTAGAATATCTATTCCTAGAGATATTTAGAAGAACTAAGAACATGCCTCAGATACCCACCACAAAGTCCCCAGGTTTTTCAGTCACCCTAAGGAAAAGGTTTTATCCTCAAAGGTACATGTCTAGTATCCTACCAGTTCTGATCATGAGGTATCTGGTAAATGGCAACTTGTGTTTTCTTCACATATAGTTTTCATTTTTTCCTTTGTGCCAAAGCTTCATTCCTTAATTTTGATGCATTGCAATCAAAATAGCCCAAGAACTGATAACAAGTGAATGTGCAAATAGTATTTCAAAACAAAAAATGAGAAAGCACATTTTAAAAGTCACCTTCTTTCTCGTGTTTTGTTTTTGTCTTTCCTTCCCAGGCATCATTCTTTATTTTCTTTAAATAACTTCAATTTTGATACTTTTCAGCGTGAAGAGTGAAGAATGAAAAAAATAAGCTCCTAAAGGCCAAACAAGAGATAAGGTAAAATGGAGAGAAATGTGAGGAAATGAGAGTGTTTCAAGAATAGTGAAAAATAAAAGGCATACATTTTTAGACAAAAGGCCTTGTAAAGAACATTTAAGGTAAAAAATCATAGGGCTAACTTGTAAATATTGCTATTCTCTAAATATTCAACTTCACAAGTTTTTAAAAAGCAGATTGAAAACTAAGATTATCATCACTTCTCTCCTTCCCAGGTAAAGATGAGATTATGCCAGTCCTCAATCCTTCATTATTAGCAGCCATTTAGTAACTAAATCATTAATCAGGGCACCACATAATCAAAAGTTCTCACTACTATGTCATAACGGAATTTTTAACTGGGACAGGTGCATTAATATGCATGACTAGTTATGTATTTTAAAAAGCTTTCTGGCAGTCCAGATCATTTGAAGAATGGATTAGTAATACTTAACACAATCGAATTTCCTGAGTCCTCTGTCCTTGAGGCATTTCTTCCCTTGTGGAGAAAACAAAAGAACTAACACTTTGAGAATCTCAAGGGAGCTCCTTGTCTGTTTATCCCAAAGCTTCTTATTAAGGTCCATCCTGCCTCAAAAGGTATTCCTTCTGGACAGTAAAAGGAGGGCCTTGGAGGCAAATTTAGATTCCATTTGTCTAATCTAGGGATAGTTTCCATTAGCAACAACAGTAGTAGTTTAACCAAGTCAGATAAATTCCTTTGTTTCTTTTTATTACCCATGAATAAACAGACATTAAAAGAACTTCTATATTCTAATGGAAATAGACAAATAGAAACAACCTCTCTGGATCTGCCAAGGAGGAGTAGATATAAAAGAATCATATATGATCATACCATGATAATTAGGAGTGGTATTTTGAAACACTACAAGTAGAAATCTCCTGAAGTCACAAAACTTTGCTTAACCTCCTGATCTGAAAACAATATACAATATTTCATTCCAAGACATTGGTTAAGGCATCACTGATTATGGTTTTAAATGTGAAAGTTAACTGCTTTCGATTAGAACAGATCTCCCCAAATAAGATATTTTTGTTGTTATCTAAAAATCTATTACAATATAGCTAATTTATTTTTTAAGTAATCCCTGCCTCTAACAACCACCTCGCCTAAGAATGGGATTGAGATTGATTGTGTGGTCAGTATGCCTGAGTATACATTGTATGACTTCTCCCTTTTAGTGAGCAGAATTTGAATTTTTGGTTCCATGCCATGCTGCAAGTAATAGGATCATAAGATCTTAAACTCATAGATCTAGAGCTGAAGAGACCTCGAAGGACGTGTATTCTAAATCCCTCATATTTCAATAAATTAATGTTTGTTAAGTGCTTATTTGAATTTTACCCTTTGCTAAGTAGGGATGAAGGAAAGAAACAAGCAAACAAAAAAAAAAAGAGAGAAAGAAACAAAGAAGAAGGAAAAAAGAAAGAAGAAAATTCTTGGACAAAATTACCATTGTCACTCTCTCATTCTCTTTCCAGAGACTTTCAAGTCTTCCAAGTTCAATGGCAAGACAAAAGTCCTGTGGAATGGTGATGGTATGGGATGCAGTGGATGATGTTGGTGTCTTTGATGTCTGAGCAAACTCTAAGTGCTTCTCAACATTTAATTCAGCCATCTTCACGGTATCTTCCATTCGAGCAGGGAGTCTTTACATGCTTAGAAAACATTCCCTTAAATCACCAATAGGTTTGAGGCCTATCAGTTACTCTCAAACTGACTTAGCTGGTTTATCTGCTGAGACCCTTGTATTAGTATGTGGTCTTTGCACATGCTACAGTTTCTTGGAACCATAAATGGGAATTGGGCAAAAGTAGAACACCAAAAACTGATGAGCATCCCTGAAGGTTTGATAAGCATTCATGACAGAGATTCTAGTTCTCCCTGACCTCCCCAATACAATCCAAATATACAGAATGTATATACATATATATGTTCAGAATAAATACAGAATAGTGAAATATAAGGTATTAATTGAGAGAGAAATGGCTTTATCATTTGATGGGAATCAAGAAAAGCTTTGTTTATATCAATAAACACACAAAAAGGTGCTCTAAATCCTTCCTGATTAGAGACAGGAAACTAACACCACATTAAGGTACCACCTCACACCTATCAGACTGGCCAATATAGCAGCAAAGGAGAGGGATAAATGTTGGAGGGGATGTGGCAAAATTGGGACACTAATATAATGCTGGTGGATTTGTGAATTGGTCCGACCATTTTCTGGAGGGCAATTTGAAGTTATGCTCACAGGACATTAAAAGAAGGCCTGCCCTTGGATCTAGCCAGAGCAATACTGTATTTGTTCCCTAAAGAGATAATAGGAAAAAAGACTGCTATAAAAATATTTATAGCCACGCTCTCTGTGGTGGCAAAATAAGCAAACTGGAAAATGAAGAGGTGTTCATCGATTGGGGAATGACTGAACAAATTGTGTATTTGATGGTGACAGAATATTATTGTGCTAAAAGGAATGATGAACTGGAGGAATTCCATGTGAACTGGAAAGACCTCCAGGAATTGATGCAGAGCTAAAGAAGCAGAACCATGAGAACATTGTACACCAAGACTGATACACTGTGGCACAATCGAATGTAATGCACTTTTCTACCAGCAACAATGTAATGATCCAGAACAATCCAGAGGAATTTATGAGAAAGAACACTTCCGGGGAAAGAACACATCCGGGGAAAGAACTGTGGGAGCAGAAATGCAGAAGAAAAACATATGATCAATCATGTGAATCAATGGGGATATGATTGGGGTTTTGGCATTAAAAGATCACTCTATTGCAAATATGAATAACGCGGAAATAGGTTTTGAACAATGATACATGTATAAGCTAGTGGAACCACTTGTCAGCTCTGGGACAGAAGAGGGAATTCGGGTGGGTGATCATGAATCATGGAACCATGGAACAATATTCTAAGTATTTTTTTATGAGAAAGAAAGGCTTTGTATAAAAATTAGTGGCCAAATTTTATCTTAAAGGAAGAGAAGAATTCTATGAGGTAGATGTAAAAAAGGAATGCATTCCCGGAAGTACTAAGGCACATTTATGGAAGATGGAGTGTCTTTCCTGAGTAACAGAGAGCCCAGTAGGCTGTGAACAATGGGAGTAATATATGATGAGACTGGAAAGATAAGTTAGGGACAGGCTGTGAAAGATGCTTAAAGCTCTCAGAGAGGTTTATATTTCATCCTGGAAGCAACAAAGAATATCTAGAGTATAATGAGAAAGAAAGTGGTATGATTTAACAGATGAGGAAACTAAGGTCAAGGAGATTAAATGATTTACACAACATCTCACAGGTAAGAAATGTCAGAGATAGAATATGAATCCTGGTTCACTGACTAAATGTAGCACTATTTCCACTACTTACTCTTCATCCTTAAGGCTCAGGGATATGAATTGTGAGGAAGTAGTTATATATAAATAATCAAATAGACAGATTATATCAAGATGTCATGGAAGTCTTTAGTTTCAAAAAGCACAAAACAAAGTATCGCTTTGGTTGCCCAACCTATAATGGTAGCTAAAAAGCAGGACAATAAAGAAGATAAAGGAACAACAAATGGATTAAATATCCACAACACATTTAAGACTTCACTATAGTTCTTCCATTATTTCCAGTGTTTCAGAATATCATCTTATCTGAAACTATTCAGAGGCAGAAGAAATAAACCATAGGGCTAAAACTGGAATGAAATAGGAGGCTAGGAGTCAAAAGGTATATATGCAGCCAAGACTATGGGGGTTAAGTGATTTGCTCAAGGTCACAGAGCTAGAAAGTGTCTGAGAACAGATTCAAACCCAGAACCTCCTATCTGTAGACCTGACTCTCAGTCCACTGAATCACTTAGCTGCCAATGGAAGGTATAGTTTTTAGATGTTACCTAAGAATGTTGGAAAACAGATCAGGCTTTTCTATATATCTATATCTATATCTATATTTATATCTATCTCTATATTTTAAATATAAATTTATTCATAATATTATGCCTATATATATTTATATCTATCTCTATATTTTAAATATAACGTTACATATAATATTATGCCTGTATCTATTTTTCTCTCTATACCTTTCTACCTATCTACCTATCTATCTACAAAATGTGGAGACTTGTCTGCTAAAGGTCCTTATAAAGCCTGCATCCCAATGCTGAGTATATAACTAGAGATGGAGGGTAGGGATGGTATCAAGATCTAGGAAAGTACTAAGTGCATCCTCTATATGCCAGTGCCCTTGGACAAAGCCCTAGTCATACTGCCCTTGTGATTGTGTATGAATGTGTATATGGATGTGTTTGTATATACTTTGCATATAATTTAAATCTAGTCCTGAAATGATACCCTTTGTTTTCCTTTTCTGAAAAAAAAAAACAAAAAACTTGTTCAGTTTTGCACCTATGAAGTTTCTCTCTGGAATCTGATTTCATTTGAGTAGTAGGGAATTTTAAACACAAAATCACTGAGAGAAACAATTTCTTCCTGCTGGCATCAGTCTCGTCATTCTCTGCTGGCAGTTATTCGTGTTTATAAGAGATATGATTGAGAGGAAATTTTACTTGAAAAGACAGAACTACAACTCCTATTTCTAATTTTGCTGTTTGAAAGAAAAAAATAGATAACAAATGCCTCGCTCTGACCTCTTGCTAGCCAGCATCATGATAATGTCTCTGGATGTGAAGAATCAAGATGCCTAGTGGGGAATATGTTTTGGCAATTGGAATCACGGAGAGAAAGTCTCCTTTTCTGAAGGGCAGACAAGTGGAACCATGGCAAACGTACTAGTCTTATGGGAACAAAGCAATCAATCACTTCCTTCCAAGACATAACTCTTCTATAATATCACATAATTAGTCAGTATACCAACCTAGTGGGCTTTCCAAAGGAAAGCAAGTACATGCTAGGAAACAACATAGCTTTTGAAATGTTTCACAGCATGAGGCTAACCTCATGTCAGAATTAACAAGGCACATTAAAATTGTTTATCTCTTATTTAATAATTGGGGTTCCTTATCATCATTAGTAATTTCACATAATCTCCCATGATACGGGTCATTGTTCATATTTCCTCTTGATAGCTAACATACGATTAAAAAGAGGCTCATATTCCAACAGGATAATATCCAATGAGTCCATTTGTTTTCAGTTAAACAATTTGCCTACTATTGAAAATATTCAAAAGTAGAATAAACTGAATCAGACACATAGCATGTTCCCCTTCATTAGAGGTCTTTAAACAAAGTTTAGATTAATGCATGTTGGATAATATCTTGGAATATAAATTCTTCTTCAGATTTGTGCCAAATAACCAACTAAGAGATTCTGTGATTCTGTAAAATATCCTTATTTTCATTAATTCATTTGTGTTAATGTCCAAGAATGTATGAGAGAGGGAGAAAAACCAATATGTCAGAATAAAGGTTTCATTTTTCCTTAACTCTATCTACACTCTTATCTAAACAATTCTTAAAAATTGCATCAAAAAATTCCAAGAAGTACAACCAACAAAAATTCAAAAGAAATCATTTTTCTTTTCCAGGACACCTAAGAAACAGAGTTCCATGGACAAGGGTTTTGGAACTCACTCAGCATATGGGAAGTGGTAGTGACACTAGCTACTGGCCTTAGAGGGAATAATGGCTACAAATGCAATATCAGCCTTAGTTACATCAGTAGTATAGGAAGCACTCAGCTCCAGATACTGTAAGGGAGATGAATACCTGGTCAGAAGGGAATTATATGGGATCCTTGTCCTAGCACAGGACACAAAACCATTTTTCTTTTCATAACTTCATTGCCTATTACAGTTCTGAGTCACAGTCCCAAGGTATTGAGGAGTATTTGTGTGATCTTACAGGACTTGAGGTCCTAGTTGGGTACCAATCACAGTTTCAGACCTTAGAGGAATTGTAGTCACAAAGGAGAAGAAGCTATATTTGAGTAAGAACCATAGCATAGAGCAAAAGAATAATGTCCACACCTCTCCCCAGATCACACTGGAAAGCACCAAAAACATAGAGGGCCCCCACAAGAAGCTGTGAAAATAACAGGACATAAAAGATTAAACTTCAAAAGAGTCACCACCATCATCACTCCAAGGGGTAAGCAGAATCCAACTTCAACATGAAGTACAAAGTGAAGGAATGAACTATAAAAATAAGTAAACAAAAGAACATGAACATAAAAATGTAACGCGATGAGCAAAATCTCAAGACACAAACTCAAAGGAAATCAATGACTTGAAAACATGTACAAGTAAAAGTTCAAAGGAAAAAATGGAGATTGGAAACAAATCCAACAAGAATTCCCAGAAGAGCTAAACAAATAAACAAGAACAATATTTTAAAAAAGCAAAAAGGACTGGTAGAGAGGAAAAAATGGATAATGAAATGAGGATTATGCAAGAAAATTATGAAAAGAAAATTAACAGTTTGGTAATAGAGGCTTAAAATATACTATATAAAATGACTTCTTAAAAAATCACAATTGCTCAAATGGTAAAAAAAATTACAAAATCTCACTAATTCCACATTCCCCTCTCAGAAAAAAAGATAAGTCTAACCAAAACATAAGAGAAAAGTCAAAGGGATGAAGAAAATGTCAGATAAATGAAATATGATACACTCTGGAGAGAACTGAATGGGAATTGAAAGAAATATACCTTTATCTTATCAGAATGTGGTATCTTTACAAAAACTGACCAAATGTTAAGAAACAAAAACCTAATAATTAAGTGTAGAACAGCAAAAATATCAAATGCATCTTTTCAGATCACAATGAAATAAAATTATATTTAATAACAAACAACAACAATACAGAATAAAAATTAGACTATATAACTTAGTCTTAAAAAGAATGAGTATGGTAAAGAATAAGTCACAGAAACAATAACTTCATTTTTAAACGACAATTAAAAAGCATATCAAATCCTATAGTAGTAGTAATTAGAGGAAAATTTTTAACTCTAATTCTTTACACCAATAAAATAGAAAAAGAACACATATATAAATCAGGCATCTAATTTTAAAAAGGAGAAAAAGGACAAACTAAAAAATTCCCAATTAAATAACAAATTGGAGATCCCAGAAATTAAAGGTGAGATTAACAAAATTGAATGTAAGGGAAACACTGAATTAATAAGTAAAACTAAAATTTGTTTTTTTAAAAAACAACAAAATAGAAAAATCATTAGTTAATATATTTTTAAAAGAGAAGAAATATCTAGCATCAAAAATCAAAAGGATGATTTTTCCATTAATGAAGATGAAATCAAAACAATTATTAGAAATTATTTTGTTTAATTATATACCAACAAACAATTTAGGCAAAATGGAAGACTACTTATAAACATAAAAAATGCCAAGACAACAAAGGATAAATAAAAAATATATAAATTTAAAAGTTTTAGAAAATAAATTAAATAGGACATAAGTGAATTTTCTAAGAAAAATGTATCAATACCAGATGTATTTACAAGTGAATTTTACCAAACATTTAAGAACCATCTAATTCTAATATAAAATAAATTATTTAGAAAAATTGGTAAACAAATGGTTCTGCCAAAATCATTTTTGAAACAAATATGGTCCTGATATCTAAACCAAGAAGAACAAAAACAGAAAGAAAATTTTAGGGCTATGAATATAGATAGAAAAATACTAAATATAATATTTTCCAATAGGTCACAACAATATATCACAAAGATTATACATTATTACCAAACAGGATTCTTACCAGGCAGTGATGGTTTAATGTTAGGGAAACAATTTACATAATTGATTGTATCAACAAAAAAGTAATAAAAATCATGTAATTATATCAATAGATGCAAAAAATCATTTGACTATATACAACACTCTGCTAGTAAAATGACTTGAAAGCATAGGTATAAATAGATTTTTATTTGTAATAATAATTCCATACTTAAAATCATAAGCAGATAGTATTTGTAATGGGGAAAAGTTAGAATCCTTATCTATGTAATCAGGAGTGAAACAAGGCTATCCATTATCATCAATGTTATTTTATATTGTTTTTAAAATACTAGTAATATCAGGAAGAGAAGAAAAAGGAATTAAAGGAATCAGCATGGCCAAAGAAATAATAAAACTCTCTTTCTGTTGATATTATTGTATACATGGAAAACCTTAGGGATTCAAAGAAAAATTAATTAAAACTATTAGTAATTTTAGCAAAACAGCAAGGTATTAAAATCCACATAAATCATCAGCATTTTTATGTATCACCAACAAATCTTCACTAGATGAAATAGAAAGAGATTACTCATTTAAAATAAACATAAAGTTCTGTCTGACTGGGATAGCAGTAGGGTACAAAAAAAGGGGGCCTCATGTGGCTACTGCACCACTAGGATATCATTTGTTGATCCCACCTAGAACACTTCAGTTCTGCCCTTCAAGGATTTATAATAATGATTGTCTACCCAGTTCATCTGAGCCAGAAGAAATTTTTTCCAATCCCAAAACCAATGATGAATTTGATAAGTGCCCTGCTGAAGATGTGGAGGAGGAGCAGACTTCTAGAGGATCTAGATACAGTGACAAAATGTTTGAACTGCGCATTTTGTTTCAAAGCAAGAATGCTGGAGCAGTGATTGGAAAAGGAGTCAAAAATATTAAAGCACATGGTACAGACTACAAGGCCAATGTTTCAGTTCCGGACATCAATGGCCCAAGCACATATTGAGTATCAGTGCAGATATTGAAACAATTGGAGAAATTCTGAAGAAATTCATCCCTACCTTAGAAGAGGGCCTATAGTTGCCACCACCCACTGCAAACAGCCAGTTCTCTCTCAAATTGGAGAGCTTTAGATGGTTCAATGGTTTCCTTATATTCTCAAATTCAGTGCTGTGGAATGCTTAAATTACCAACACTATAAAGGAAGCTATTTTGACTGAAAGTTAAAACTGTTGATTCCCCAGAGTCTAGCAGGAGAAAATCCTGGGATCAAAGGTGCTAAAATCAAAGAAATTTGAGGGAACATTTAGATAACTATACAGCTTTTCCAGGAATGTTGTCCTCATTACACTGAAAGAGTTGCTCTTATTAGTGGAAAGCCTGATAGAGTTGTGGAGTGCATAAGGATCATAATGGATCTTATATCTGAGTCTCCCATAAAAGGATGTGCACAACCCTATGATCCCAATTTCTATGATGAAATCTATGAGTAGGGTGGTCTTATAATGATGTTTGATGATCTACAAGGATGTCCTGTGGGGAAGAAAAGGCTATGACAAAATTCCCTCAAGTCATGGTGGGAGTCCTATTTCCCCATCTAGAAGAGATTATGATGATCTGAGCCCACATAGAGGATCTGCATCACTTGTTCCTTGATGTGGTGGCAGGGGGGTAAAAAAGCTCAAAATCCTCCTTATCCTCCACTACTACCACCTAGAGGAGGAGATCTTATGGCTTATGACAGAAGAGGAAGACCCAGTGACCATTATTTATTATGACATGGTTGGTTTTATTGCTGATGAGACTTGGGTCTCTGCAATGGATACATTAAATCCTTCTGAATGGCAAATGGTTTATGAACCACAGGTTGAGTACCATGAGTTTATAGGTGGATCTGGACATGATTATTCCTATGCAGGGGGAAGTGTCTCATATTGTCATCTTGGAAGACCCACTATTACAACAGAAGTAAGTATTCCCAAAGATTTGACTAGGTCTCTTATTGGCAAAGGTGGTCAGTGGACCAAACAAATACATCATTGTAAGAATTCAAAATTTTAGGTTTTATGATAAAATTCTAAAGTATTCTTGAATAAAGAATTTTCTAAAGAGAATTCTAAAGTAATATTGTGGTTGCTGATTTAAAGATATTATAGCTTAAGTAAAACAACTTTTAGTAGCTTCATTTACAAAGAGGTGGAAAGAATGAAAATGGAAAAATAGTAGAAGGTAGAGAATTGTCTAGTCTACCATCCCAAGTGCTGCCCTGGTGTCTGTCTCAGTCCTAGAAGGGCTCAATAATCTTCAGCCAGAGAACCCAGTGGTGCCTTCAGCAAGGGTTCCACCAACTCAGCCTCCTCCAAGATAGGAAGGCCTATCTGGAACCAATTTCTCCAGAAGCCAGGAAAGGAAGGACAGCTGCTACTCACCCAGCAAGCCAATATAGGATCTCCAAAGAAGTCCTCCAAAAAAGAAGTCCAAAAAAGAAGATCAAAGGAGAAGTCCAAAGGAGAACACTGAAGGAGCAGTCCAAAAGGTGAAGTCAGTTGGGCAGGAAGTTCAGGGCTTTTAATAGCCCTTTTTCCACTTCACTTCCTACACTTACCCCAATTTATGGGAACCAAGCACTATCTTTCAATTTGCCTATCACTACTCAAGGAGGGTGGCCATAGCCTTTGGAGGTAAGAGCTTACTCTAGTAAGTGACTCATGAATTTTCTTAGTTAGTGTTAAGTAGCAGTGCTTAAGTTTTTGACTGATTAATTTAAAAGTTGCTGATTGATAGACAAAGAAAGTTTGATTCACTCTTCACATCATGATTCTGGAAAATTATAATCAGTCAAGTATTAGGTAATGAGACATCAAGAAACAATAAAACAAAGCCAAAAGGCCAAAATAAAAGAAAATTAGAAATATCTCACTGAGGAAAAAATTATCATAAAAATAGATCAAAGAACCTGGATTACAACTAAAAAAACCTATCCAGCAAAATTGAGTACAATCTTATAAAGGAAATGGATATTTAATGAAAAAGAGGACTTCCAAGCATTCCTGTTGAAAAGACAGGAACTAAATAGAAAATATGATATTGAAACATAAATCTCAATAAAATAACAAAAAGGAAACATGATTGGGAAATCATAAGGGACTGCATAAGATTAAACTCTATATTCTCAAACAGGAAGATGATACATGGAACCCCTAAGGTCTTTATCATCATTAGAGATGTTAGCAATCTATTCAGACAGAGGACATGATGAGTGTTTTATGTTGTGATGATCTCAAAGTAAAAATTGATAGGGGGATAAAGGGACTGACTGAGAGAAGGGAGAAGAGAGGAAAAATGGAGCATAAATCTCACATAAAAGAGACAGAAAAGGAGGAGTTTTTATAATGGTGAGGAAAATTGGTGGACATGAAACATTTGAGCCTCATTCATCTATATCAGTTTAAGAGAGAAGAATACACTCACACATATATTTATACATACATTTATGTGTAGAAATTCATGTTACATAATATGGAACTAGGGAAAGAAAAGGTTAAGAAAAAAAGGTACATGATAAGAGATAGAGAAGATTAAGGGATGCAATGGACATAGGAAAAGTAAGGAGAAGAATAAATAGAAGAAAATAGGGTAGAGGGAAATGCATAGCTAACGGTTATAATGGTGAATATGAATGGAATGAACTCACCCATAAAATGGAAGCAGAAGGTAGAAAAGAAATAAAAAACACACTTTAACAATATGTTCTTCACAAGAGATGTACTTAAAGTAGAATGATACACATAATTAATTAAGGGGCTAGAACAGAATCAGAATACTTCAGCTGAAGTAAAAAAGGAAGGGATAGCAAACATGATCTCCTACAAAACAAAATTTAAAATGGAGCTATTTAAAACAGATAACATGGGAAATTGAATTTTGCTAAAAGGTATTATAGGCAATTAATTCATATTAATTACATATATATGAATATATATGCTAAGAACATATAGCATACAAATTCCTGAAGAAAAAATTAAGTGAATTATAAATTATATAAATTATATAAGTATATAATATTGAGGAAAATTATAATATTTGAGGTACCTTTTGTTATCTCTCTCAGACCTTAATAAATGTGAAAATAAAACAAATAATAAAGAAGTTAAGTAGATGATAGAATTTTAGAAAACTTAGATATGATAGACCTCTGGAGAATTTTCAGTGGGATTAAAAAGCAATATATTTTTCTTAGGTTTATGTGGAAATCTTACAAAAAATGACAATATATTAGAACACTAAAAAAATCTCACAAATACATGCAGAAAAAAACCAGAAATACCAAATGTGCTCTTTATTGACATAAGACAATAAAATTTATATTTATTATAGATCCTTGGCAGAACAGATTAAAAATTAATTGCAAAATAAATAATATTGTTTTACAGAAAATAAAGGGTAGACAAATGAACTGAACATATGACTATAAAAATAGAAAAGAATAAAGTAAAAATCTCAAATTATATACTAGCCCAGCAATCTTAAAAAGTAAATAATAGATTAATGAAATTGAAAGAAAATCACTGAATTAATAAATAAAACAGTTGTTTGTATACAATTTTTTATTTTAATTTTAAAAATGGTTTAATTTTTGTTAAAAATTTGTTAAATTGATTTTTAAAAAGAAGACAAATTTCCACTATAAATAATTAAAAGTGTATATACATCAACAAAGTAGATGAAGTTTAAACAATTATTAGGAATTATTCATTCCAATTATGTGCCAAAAATGTTGATAAACAAAACAAAATAGATCAATATTTACAAGTGTCAATTATGCAGATTATCAAAAGAAATAGAACATTTAAATAAAGAATAGAATAGTTAAATAGAACTCTTTCTTAGTAAAATAAATTGGAAGAGCCATAAATAAGTTCCCTTAAACAAACAAACCAACAAAAACTAGGAACAAATGAATTTACAAGTGAATTCTACCAAATACTTTGAAATTCCTGGATTTTATAAGCCAATTGAAAAAAATTAGTAATGAGGGACTACTACCAAATTCTTTCTATGGAAATATATAAACTAAACCCTAAACCACAAAGAACAAAAATAAAGAAATAAAACTATAGACTTATTTCTTTAATGAATATTCACATAAAATGTTAAATAAAACATTAACAAGGAGAATGGAGTATTATATCATAAAGATTATGCATTATAAGCAGGTTTGATTCATACCAGTGATGTAAGGCAAGTTTAATATTGGGAAAAGTATAAGCAAAATTGACCATATCAATAATAAAAATAAAAATAATCATCTAACTATCTCAATAGATACAAAAGTCCCCTTTTGAACAAAAACAACACTCCTTCCTATTAAAGAGAAAATACCAAAAGGCATAGAAATAAAAAAAATTTTTCTTAAAATCATGAATTCTATATATTTTTAAGAAAAAGAGCAAACTGTTAACACTGGGTATAAATTAAAATCCCTTCCTGTAAGAGCAGAGTGAAGCAAGAATGCCTATTGCCACCATTATTTTTCAATATCAATACATCATTAAGAAAAAAAAAAGAAATTGACAAGGTAACAATACTATCATTTTATTTATATTTTCACATATTGGCAATTATAACCAAAAAGCCCTAGAATCATATTTAAAACTATAAGTGATTATCTTGAGGAAGGAAGCAGAAATAAAATTAATGAAATTGCTAGCAGTACCTTTTTTCTGTTGCTATCCATAACGAATATGCTAATATACAAATTATTTTATGAAGTTCACAAAGTAAATGTAAGAAATAGAGATGCAAATCTGAAAAAGTCTCTGTGAGTGTTTTATTTGTAAATTTGAGATAATGCTATTTGGCTTAACTGCTTTATAGGGAAGGGTATTGGAAGGCATTTCAACAAAAACCTTGGAGGTTAGAAAGTGCCACGAAGATTTTTCACTCAGTTCTTATTTGTGGGCTCCATGAATATGTAATAAGAGCAGCATCTATACCCCAGTAAACCATCATAGCAAAAGGGCTAATTCAGGTTGAAGGTAGCAAAGTGTCTATCTACTCCAAGCAAATACTTTATCCATTGGGATGGACAAATGAGAACAATTTGTACCAATGACCATGAAGTCGACGGACATAGGCATTGTGAAGCTTAGAGCCTGGTCAGATATTGAAGATGACAAGGTCATCTATTGTATCCCTGGATAACATCAGATTTTTTTACTTTTTTTCTTGCTACAGATCTTCAGTGATTCAGGAAGAAAGAGGGAATTTGGTGACTTTGTTCTACTCTACTTCATTTAAATCCATTGCCTGTATACATCGAGATATCACCACATAATATTATTGGATCTCTTTAAAAATAAAAGACATACCAAACCAAAAGTCATAAAGATTTTTTGGGTAAATGGAAGGCTCAGAGATTCCTTGGAAAAGTTTTAAAAAAGGTTTCATTAAGTGCCCAATCACAAGAAGAAAGAAGTTTAGAAGAATATTGCTAACTTTGATGTTCTATAATTAAAATAAGTTTAAAAACCCACCATGAAGATAATCCTGTGTCTGTATCTATTTCAGAGAGGAAAGTAGAAATGTTTTATACAGAATTTGACGAAATCTTCCCATTCAAGGCAAAACAAACTTATGCATATAATTACTTTAATGCAAGTGAGGTACAAGAGAAGATAGTGGGACATACATTCAGGATTAAATGATCAAAGAGGTCAAAGGTTAGAGGACAATTTAGAAGCTTCATATTAATTAATGCTTTCTTTAAGAAGAATCAACAGTCACTTGATATAACAAATACTGAACAGTGTCATTAAAGTGAAATTGCTTTATCTTAATGGATCTTAATGGATAGAAAATGATGTGTCAGTAATTTCAAGACCAGTTATCTGCATGCAATCAGACCATCAACTAGTTAGCTCAAAGGTCAAAATCAATACCAAATAAGAAACTTTTTCTTGATAAAAATTAGAAAACATTGTATATAGCCCATCAATTTCAACCTGACATTTTCAAATGAACTGTGAATGTCAAAGAACGGGAAATGAACAAATATAATGATGTTGACTATGGTTATCACTATTTTTTATAGAAGTTGAACTGATATAAATAGTGCCATATTAAGAGGTACAAAACAACCCAAAGTACACTTAAGCTAGCCAATACTTTATTTTCTTTCCGTGCAGAAACATAATAGACAGGGCAGTATAGGGTTAGGGTAAAAGCTTACTTATAAAGTACAATGAAGGAGGATGACAGGAGATTAAAACCAATATCACTTTATAAAAGAAGAAAAAGCACTAGAAGAGAAAATAAATATAGAAGCTTGGAGTGAAACTCAAGTAAATTATCTGAAGAAGACTCACAGCTCCAACTGTAAGGAAGGTATAAAATAGGTACAAAATGTAAGTGATTTGGCAACATTTACAGCTGATCCATTTTCATTATCAAAGACAGTGGAACCATCAGATGTGGACTTTTAGAGACCCAGTACTCAATTTGATATAATAAAAAAATATAATGCCACCTAAGCAAGCCAAACCAAGAAAAGAACCTAAAACAGACCAACCCTAAACCCTAAACATAAGAAACACAAGAAAAAACAATAAGGGACTGATTTCCAACCTCTCCTAGAAAGTGAAATATACCAACAATTGGAGGTGAGGGGACATGGGATAGTGTTAATATGAGAAAAAATACAGAGAGGAGCAATAACTACTATTCATATTCTTATTTTATCAGCTCCATCAAATCTTCATAAGAATTTTCTTTACTCATGTCAAAGCCATTCTTAATGAAAATACAAGAAGGAAATAGGTTTTTCCAGTTAGTTTTTTTCTAAAGCAGATCATATCTTAGCAACATAATAGATTGTGAGGTATAGAGATTACAATATTTCCATATGTTTGTCTATGGTCAATTACCAAAATACAGATTCACAGAATAATAGAATTTTGAAATTGAAATAGGTTTGAGTTGGCACCTGGTCCAACCAATACCTGAAAAAGCAAGAAATTGACTTGTTAAAAAACAAAATTCAGCCTTAAAAATTGTTTTCCAATATATTATTTTATGATAATGTTTAGGTCACATGAGATTCTTAATATATGTAACCACCTCTAAATTTGTTAGATGATGTTATAATTATAAATCTAAGGAAAGTCAGAGAATAATATTATGTAAATAGATATTTAGATATAGATAAGTAGATATCTCTAGATTTGTTTCTACCCCTCTTAATGTCCTCAGACCTCTATTTCTCATAACTGTAAATTCCCAAGACATTTTTGACTATTATCTTCAAATTCTACATCTGGTTGGTTGTCATTACTGGTTTATTCTTCCTTTTTTATATTCTTCATATCTATCTCTTTCTTTAGACTCCCATAGCCATAGATTAAGCCTTCTAACCTCTTTCTCTGAAGATGTTCAGTTCAAAGACTGGTATTTTATCTATAATTTAGCACCTATATGGATTTAAGATAGTATTAACATGGGCATTTCCACCACTTCAGGTTGCAATTCTGCCATGCCATCTTGTACTAAGTAATTCCTTTTAATGTATTTTTTAAAATCCTCTAAACAGTTAACCCAGTATATTAAAGGGTGACCTCTGTTTCTTTTAATATTTCAGAGATTTCAGCATAGAACTTTGGACAATCTGGTATATTCATATTTATTATATGATTGCTTAACATTTTCATTCATCCTTGCCTGGACTCAATCAAAGATCAAGGTATGTGTACTTAATTTTGAGTATGATGTCTTTTTTCTTAATAAAAATTTTAACTGTTCTTTATTTAGTGAAAGTGTCAATTCATAAGCTCATTGGCATGTGATCACTATAAAGTAAGATGATGATATGTTCCATGAAATAATATTATTTTGTTTGTCTTTGGCATACATTGAAACTAATTTATAGAACTGAAGGATTATAGATCTAAAAAAGAAAATTAGAAGTTATCTAGTCCATTATAGAGTAGATAAATGAGGCCCAGGAATATTAAAGAACTAACTCAAGATCGCATTGGTAGAGCGACTTAAATCATGGAGAAGGACTTTAAACTCAGGTCCCCTAATTCTAGGAATATTTGTTCTACTGTACCAGGGTATCTTAACTCGGCATATAAATATTATGAACTATAATTCCAGTGAGCTGGAACATTTTTATGTGATCTAGTTTCATTTATAGCAAAAATAGCTATAAAAATATGAACCAGTTCCTCAAGTAAGAAAGTAATTGTTGGAGAATAGGTCCAGATTTCCTATTCTGAAGCCCTTCAGCTAAATTAATTTGGATAAATAGCCTAAGTTCTGCATGATTTTTAACACCCTCTGTCCCCTTTTCCTATACATACTATCCTTCCTAAAGTGAAAAAGGATCACATATGACTAAGACCTGTTCTCTGTTTGCATTGGCTTTATGGACTGCTCTTGTCATCTCATCTTCTCCCCCTCAGTTATAATAGAGTAGTGATTCTTCTGGTAGTTCTGCTCTTAGATGTTCTAATGCACAGGTCAAAAAGACCATCATCAAAGATTTTAAATGAATATCAAGGGTGGGAGCATCACAGGATACCCAGTGTGAGGGCAGATCTTTCCACTGAGTTAAAGCCAAGCAGAGCAGCTGATGCAAAAATGGATTTGAAAAGTTCAGAGCCCTTTGTATTATATTTTATGAAGGTCAAATTGCATGGGAGATGCCAGATTTTTATTTTCTTTAGCCTTCATAAAGAGATGTTTTATTAGCCAGTATAGTTGGTAAAATTGATGCAAACAGTCCATCTATCCCCATGCCTCCCCCCCAAAAAATTGTATTATAACTCCTTAGAAATACATGCAAAGTCCAAAAGAAAGTGGGGGTCAAGTTCAGCACATGTAACAAAGGAAGATGTCACAACTACTACCAGACTTCTAATCAATTACCCCCCAATGTGACTGAACAATTCCTTTGTATCCATTGAGAAGAAAGCTTACAACATAGAGACCAAAAATAATTGAAAGAAATGTTATATTGAAACTGGGATAGGTGATAAAAATTAATGAAAAATCCTTCAAATTCATATTCTCCATGAATAAAAATTAGTTTCCTTCCAGCCTCACGTAAAGCATTATCCTCCATCTGAGACTTTTGTGACCCCCTTCACTTGCTAGTATCTGCTAGATCTAAAATATATGTGATTACACATATCTGTATATATATACACACTTTTTTGTTGTTTTTCAGTCTTTTTTTCAGTTGTGTCTAACTCTCTGTGATCTCATTTGGAGTTTTCTTGGCAAAGATACTTGAATGGTTTGCCATTTCATAATCCAAACCATTTTACAGAATGAGGAAACTGAGGTAAATTGGATTAAATAATTGGCCCAGGCTTACACAGCTTATAAGTATCTGAGATCAGATTTGAACCCACGTCTTCTTGAATCCAGGTTCAATGATCTACCCATTGTTCCACCTAGTAGCTCGCATACATACACACAGGCACACAATATATATATATATATATATATATATATTTACATATATACACATATAGTTTATAATGTATATATCTACTTATACTATATATGCACATATACATACAAAAAGTTATATAAATACATTTATATATAGTATTTTTTCCTTATAAAATGTCAAATATCCTTGATAGACCTAATCTTACAGGCTGTTTCTCTCTAATAGAAGAGAAACTCCTTGAGGATCAATTCTTTTAGCTTTGTCTTCATGGCCCCACTATCTAGGCCCCCTATCATAGGACCTTGTATATAATTGTGCTTATCAAAAAGAGTGACTATCAATGGACTGCATTTATCCACTTTGGAATTCATCAAAAATAGAAATCTTTGCCTTATCAGTTCTGGTCAAGATTCTGTTCTTGTGTCCCCAAAGCACATCAGGGTATTTTCTTTGATAATTACTGAAATGAGGATCTATCAAAGTGAGTCACCACCTTTTAAAAAGGGTTAAATATCCTTGATACACCCAGTTAAATTCTCATGGTTTCCCTTCATGAGTGCTTATGAAATCTACATCTAAAACAAGCACGATTTAAGGTGGCCAAAATCCATAACTCTATTAAACATCATTTTCCCCAATCAATAGTGCTCACATCCAAATACTTTCTTTCAGCCATCCTCAAACTCCAGAGATCTAAATATAGGCAACATCAACTTGAAAAAAAAATCACAGCTAAACCTAACATATACTCTATGCCAATCTGTGCACCAGCTGTGGATTAAAATGTGCTGAAAAGCAGAACATTTTGTCTCTCTTCAATTATCAAAGAGGTTTTTTTTAAACTTTCCCCCCCCTTTTTTTCATCATCAACAGGCCTCTGTTTCATTAGATCAGAGAATATGGATGAGATTAATGCACAGTAGATGTTTCTGTCCATTTAAAGTATAATACACATGACCTGGATGCTGAGACAAAAAAGAAATGTTTGCCTCCACACAGGACTGAAATGGTGATAAATGAATTTGATTCTTTGAACTATGATGAAATTTTGGGCTTGTCAAATTTATTTTCAGATTGTCTTCCTGTTTACTTTTTTTTGGCAAATAGTTAAAAAAATATTTGTATAAATGGGTCATCTTGCAGAGATTTCAGGATCCTTCATAACTTCATGGAAATAGCAAATTGAGAACAGGCCATAAGCAGGAAGAAAAGAGTTTATTTGTTATTTTCAACCCCTTAGAAAAATTGCAGGGTGCATTTCTTTAAATTATAATGCCACTCATTGTCTAGGGACTTCCGGTTAAGATGGCGGCTTAGAGAAAGCTGAAGTTCAGATCTCCGGAAAACCCTTCCCGACCGATCTCAAACTAGAAGCTCCTAAGGCGCCGAAATTCAAAACGATCAACAGCACAGACCCTGGGAACCCTCCTCCTGGACCTGGACCCGGTTCAAAAGGTACGGCTCCCCTTAAAAGCCAGAACCCGAGATCCCTCGGACCTCAGGGGTAGGAGCGCAGAGTCCAAGGCTCCCGGAAGCGGCAGCCGAGCCGGGCTCAGAGAGCAGGGTCTGAGGAACAACAACCCTCAGGGTCTTCTACCCAAGTCCCAATCCCGGTGAAAGTTACTGCCTGGGGCTTCCGCTGCAAAGAGCAGGTCTGTCAAAGAGCCGGTTGGTCCAGGTGAAAGTTACTGCCTGGGGCCTCCGCTGCAAAGAGCCGGTTGGTCCGGGTGAAAGTTACTGCCTGGGGCCTCAGCTGCAGAGAGCTGGTCAAAACAACAGCAACCCTCAGGGCGGGCAAGACAGCCTCACGGGCTGGATCCTGCTATCCAAGTCTCAGTGAAAGTCTGTGCTCTCCGAGCTTGGGGAAGCGGCAGCCCATCCCCCCGCAGGCCAACGAAACAGCCTCACGGCCAGGGATTCTGAAGGCAACTTCCGGAAATCGAGCCAGGGGAAGAGTGTGGCCTCGTGGTCCGACCCTTCCATTCCAGTTCCAGTGAGGCACATTCAGTTTAACCCAGGGAACGCTCATAGAACCAACATCTGCCCAGGACTAAAGCCTCTGATCACCAGACAAAGACAAGAAAAGCCAATCCTCCACGTTCAGAGATGACAAATTCCACAGAAGCACAGAAGCCCCAAAATACCAAGAAAAATAAGAAGAAAGGGGCGACTCTGGACACATTCTATGGAGCCAAAATACAAAATACAGAGCAGATAGAAGAAGATATACAAGAAAATTCTCCAAAATCTTCCAAAGGAAATAGAAACTCTCCACAAACCCATGAAGAATTTGAATCAGAAAGGACCAAAAAGATGGAAGCCCTCTGGGAGGAAAAGTGGGAAATGATGCAAAAGAAATTCACGCATCTACAAAACCAGTTTGACCAAACTGTAAAAGAAAACCAGGCTTTAAAGCAAGAACTAATAAAGCAAAGCCAAAACACCAAGAAATTAGAAGAGAACATAAAATATCTCACCGACAAGGTGATAGATCTGGAAAACAGGGGGAGAAGAGAAAATTTAAGAATAATTGGACTCCCAGAAAAGCCAGAAATAAACACCAAACTGGACATGGTGATACAAGATATAATCAAAGAAAATTGCCCAGAGATTCTAGAACAAGGGGGCAATACATCCACTGACAGAGCTCACAGAACACCTTCTACACTAAACCCCCAAAAGACAACTCCCAGGAATGTAATTGCCAAATTCCAAAGCTATCAAACAAAAGAAAAAATCCTACAGGAAGCCAGAAAAAGACAATTTAGATATAAAGGAATGCCAATCAGGGTCACACAAGACCTTGCAAGTTCTACTCTGAATGATCGTAAGGCATGGAACATGATCTTCAGAAAGGCAAGAGAGCTGGGTCTCCAACCAAGAATCAGCTACCCAGCAAAACTGACTATATACTTCCAAGGGAAAGTATGGGCATTCAACAAAATAGAAGACTTCCAACTTTTTGCAAAGAAAAGACCAGAGCTCTGTGGAAAGTTTGATACCGAAAATCAAAGAGCAAGGAATACCTGAAAAGGTAAATATTAAGGAAAGGGGAAAAATGTTATCTTCTTTTACTCAAACTCTCTTCTATAAGGACTACATTTATATCAACCTATGTATACTAATATGTGGGGAAAATGTAATGTATAAATAGGGGGTAAAGAAAGACCAAATAGAATAATGGTTCTCACACAAAGATTCACAGGGGAAGGGGAGGGGAAGAAAACTCCTATAAGAAGGAGAGGAAGAGGGGGGGGGGTTACTTAAACCTCAATCTCAGGGAAATCAACTCTGAGAGGGAAAAACATCCAGATCCATTGGGATCTTGAATTCTATCTTACCCAACAAGGGTAAGGAGAAGGGAAAACCAAGGGGGGGAGGGGGAGAGGGAGAACAAAAAGGGAGGGAAAGAGAGGGGGGAGGGGGAGGGAACAAAAAGGGAGGGACTAAAAAGGGAAACATCAAGGGAGGGGACAAGGGGGACTGATTCAAAGTAAATCACTGGACTAAAAGGTAGAGCCGAAGAAGAAAAGGTTAGAATTAGGGAAGGCAATCAAAATGCCAGGGAGTCCACAAATGACAATCATAACTTTGAACGTGAATGGGATGAACTCACCCATAAAACGTAGACGAATAGCTGAATGGATTAGAATCCAAAACCCTACCATATGTTGTCTTCAAGAAACACACATGAGGCGGGTTGACACCCACAAGGTCAGAATTAAAGGATGGAGTAAGACCTTCTGGGCCTCAACTGATAGAAAGAAGGCAGGAGTGGTAATCATGATATCTGATAAAGCCAATGCAAAAATAGACCTGATCAAAAGGGATAGGGAAGGTAATTATATTTTGTTAAAAGGGACTCTAGACAATGAGGAAATATCATTAATCAACATGTATGCACCAAATAATATAGCACCCAAATTTCTAATGGAGAAACTAGGAGAATTGAAGGAAGAAATAGACAATAAAACCATACTAGTGGGAGACTTAAACCAACCATTATCAAATTTAGATAAATCAAATCAAAAAATAAATAAGAAAGAGGTAAAAGAAGTGAATGAAATCTTAGAAAAATTAGAATTAATAGACATATGGAGAAAAGTAAATAGGGATAAAAAGGAATACACCTTCTTCTCAGCACCACATGGCACATTCACAAAAATTGACCATACATTAGGTCACAGAAACATAGCACACAAATGCAAAAAAGCAGAAATAATGAATGCAGCCTTCTCAGATCACAAGGCAATAAAAATAATGATTAGTAATGGTACATGGAAAACCAAATCTAAAACCAATTGGAAATTAAACAATATGATACTCCAAAACCGTTTAGCTAAAGAAGAAATCATAGAAACAATTAATAATTTCATCAAGGAAAATGACAATGGCGAAACATCCTTTCAAACCTTTTGGGATGCAGCCAAAGCGGTAATCAGAGGCAAATTCATATCCCTGAAAGCTCATATTAACAAACAAGGGAGAGCAGAGATCAATCAATTGGAAATGCAATTGAAAAAACTCGAAAGCGATCAAATTCAAAACCCCCAGCAGAAAACCAAATTAGAAATCCTAAAAATTAAGGGAGAAATTAATAAAATCGAAAGTGATAGAACTATTGATTTAATAAATAAGACAAGAAGCTGGTACTTTGAAAAAACAAACAAAATAGACAAAGTACTGGTCAATCTAATTAAAAAAAGGAAGGAAGAAAAGCAAATTCACAGCATTAAAGATGAAAAGGGGGACAGCACCTCCAATGAGGAGGAAATTAAGGCAATCATTAGAAATTACTTTGCCCAATTATATGGCAATAAATACACCAATTTAGGAGAAATGGATGAATATATACAAAAATACAAACTGCCTAGACTAACAGAAGAGGAAATAGAATTCTTAAATAATCCCATATCAGAAATTGAAATCCATCAAGCCATCAAAGAACTTCCTAAGAAAAAATCCCCAGGGCCTGATGGATTCACCTGTGAATTCTATCAAACATTCAGAGAACAGTTAACCCCAATACTATACAAACTATTTGACATAATAAGCAAAGAGGGAGTTCTACCAAACTCCTTTTACGACACAAACATGGTACTGATTCCAAAACCAGGCAGGTCAAAAACAGAGAAAGAAAACTATAGACCAATCTCCCTAATGAATATAGATGCAAAAATTTTAAATAGGATACTAGCAAAAAGACTCCAGCAAGTGATCAGAAGGATCATTCACCATGATCAAGTAGGATTCATACCAGGGATGCAGGGCTGGTTCAACATTAGGAAAACCATCCACATAATTGACCACATCAACAAGCAAACTAGCAAGAACCACATGATTATCTCAATAGATGCAGAAAAAGCCTTTGATAAAATACAACACCCATTCCTATTAAAAACACTAGAAAGCATAGGAATAGAAGGGTCATTCCTAAAAATAATAAACAGTATATATCTAAAACCAACAGCTAATATCATCTGCAATGGGGATAAACTAGATGCATTCCCAATAAGATCAGGAGTGAAACAAGGATGCCCATTATCACCTCTACTATTTGACATTGTACTAGAAACACTAGCAGTAGCAATTAGAGAAGATAAAGAAATTGAAGGCATCAGAATAGGCAAGGAGGAGACCAAGTTATCACTCTTTGCGGATGACATGATGGTCTACTTAAAGAATCCTAGAGATTCAACCAAAAAGCTAATTGAAATAATCAACAACTTTAGCAAAGTTGCAGGATACAAAATAAACCCACATAAATCATCAGCTTTTCTATATATCTCCAACACAGCTCAGCAGCAAGAACTAGAAAGAGAAATCCCATTCAAAATCACCTTAGACAAAATAAAATACCTAGGAATCTATCTCCCAAGACAAACACAGGAACTATATGAACACAACTACAAAACACTCGCCACACAACTAAAACTAGACTTGAACAATTGGAAAAACATTAACTGCTCATGGATAGGACGAGCCAATATAATAAAAATGACCATCCTACCCAAACTTATTTATCTATTTAGTGCCATACCAATTGAACTACCAAAATACTTCTTCACTGATTTAGAAAAAACCATAACAAAGTTCATTTGGAAGAACAAAAGATCAAGGATATCCAGGGAAATAATGAAAAAAAACACATATGATGGGGGCCTTGCAGTCCCAGACCTCAAACTATATTACAAAGCAGCAGTCATCAAAACAATTTGGTACTGGCTAAGAAACAGAAAGGAAGATCAGTGGAATAGACTGGGGGAAAACGACCTCAGCAAGACAGTATACGATAAACCCAAAGATCCCAGCTTTTGGGACAAAAATCCACTATTCGATAAAAACTGCTGGGAAAATTGGAAGACAGTGTGGGAGAGACTAGGAATAGATCAACACCTCACACCCTACACCAAGATAAATTCAAAATGGGTGAGTGACTTAAACATAAAGAAGGAAACCATAAGTAAATTGGGTAAACACAGAATAGTATACATGTCAGACCTTTGGGAGGGGAAAGGCTTTAAAACCAAGCAAGATATAGAAAGAATCACAAAATGTAAAATAAATAATTTTGACTACATCAAACTAAAAAGCTTTTGTACAAACAAAACCAATATAACTAAAATCAGAAGGGAAACAACAAATTGGGAAAAAATCTTCATAGAAACCTCTGACAAAGGTTTAATTACTCATATTTATAATGAGCTTAATCAATTGTACAAAAAATCAAGCCATTCTCCAATTGATAAATGGGCAAGGGAAATGGATAGGCAGTTCTCAGATAAAGAAATCAAAACTATTAACAAGCACATGAAGAAGTGTTCTACATCTCTTATAATCAGAGAGATGCAAATCAAAACAACTCTGAGGTATCACCTCACACCTAGCAGATTGGCTAACATAACAGCAAAGGAAAGTAATGAATGCTGGAGGGGATGTGGCAAAGTAGGGACATTAATTCATTGCTGGTGGAGTTGTGAACTGATCCAACCATTCTGGAGGGCAATTTGGAACTATGCCCAAAGGGCGACAAAAGAATATCTACCCTTTGACCCAGCCATAGCACTGCTGGGTCTGTACCCCAAAGAGATAATGGACACAAAGACTTGTACAAAAATATTCATAGCTGCGCTCTTTGTGGTGGCCCAAAACTGGAAAACGAGGGGATGCCCATCAATTGGGGAATGGCTGAACAAACTGTGGTATATGTTGGTGATGGAATACTATTGTGCTCAAAGGAATAATAAAGTGGAGAAGTTCCATGGAGACTGGAACAACCTCCAGGAAGTGATGCAGAGCGAGAGGAGCAGAACCAGGAGAACATTGTACACAGAGACTAATACACTGTGGTATAATCGAATGTAATGGACTTCTCCATTAGGGGCGGTGTAATGTCCCTGAACAACTTTCAGGGATCCAGGAGAAAAAAAACACCATTCATAAGCAAAGGATAAACTATGGGAGTGGAAACACCGAGAAAAAGCAACTGCCTGAATACAGAGGTTGAGGGGACATGACAGAGGATAGACTTTAAATGAACACTCTAATGCAAATACTATCAACAAAGCAATGGGTTCAAATCAAGAAAACATCTAATGCCCAGTGGACTTACGCGTCGGCTATGGGGGGTGGGGGGGAGGAAAAGAAAATGATCTATGTCTTTAACGAATAATGCTTGGAAATGATCAAATAAAATATATTTTAAAAAAATAATAAAAAAAAAACTCATTGTCTAGCAAAAAAAAAAAATTATAATGCCAATCAATGTTCTCTTTAGACCTAGAGCAAAAATAACTCTAGCTTCTTTCATAAACTTATAAGTCACTAATTTTTACATTTTATATTCCAAACAATTGCTTCAACAATGTCTTTCAAAGGCCATGTTTTACCTATAAAGATTAGATGGTATTTTCAAATGTAAAACAAACCAAGGTGCTTTGCTACAAAATAAAGTCTCAGATATCACTGCTGACAAACTCACATTGAATATTTCCCCTAGCTTCAGAAGAAAGTCTTTTTAGCATTGCATTCTCTCTAATAGAAAAACAACTTACTGTTCTCATTTCAATTACACAGACTACAATGGTTTTGTATACTAGTGATCTGAAATATGCCAGCATCATTGAACTGCAGAAAAGCATTACATATAGAGTCAGAGAATTGGAATCATTTCTTGAGTATTTACTACCAATATGGCTTCAGGGAAGTCATACTTCTTTGACCCTAAATTTCCTTCCTTGTGTGTAAACTGAAGAGAATAGACTACATAACCTTTGAAGATCCCTTTTGTCTCTAAATCTATCATCAAATGATTTGTTATTTCATTATGATCAGCTACAGCTTATATTTTAGAAGTCATTTGGTACAGACTCAATTAATCTTCAAAAACAGTGCCAATCCTTATCAAAGGAAGAGGAAAATTCACTTAATTCTTTACTAAGGAGATAGTATAGTAAATGGGAAATTTCAGTGCTGGATCTCCAACTGGTTGGTTGGTTGGTTTTTGTCCTCAAAGAGGATCAAAATGACATCATTGGTGATGTTTTTTGATTTGCATATAAATTGGATTTAAGTGAGGCACAATTACACAGAGTCATCAGTATCACTTTCTTATGGAGTCATCCAAGTTCAATGGCAAAGTAAAAGTCAAAACAACTGCCATCTTGGACAAACCACTTAATATCTCTGGGCTCAGTTCCTCATGTATAAAATAAGGTGATCAGACTAGAAGGTCTCCTAAGCTCTTTCCAATGTTTTATCTATGATGATCTGTTCTTATGGTAGGAAAGGTAAGATGAACATTGAAGGTTAACTTATTCAACCCATGAATTCTTCAGATCATGAAACTTAAAAAGTAGCTTGGGGCCATATCAATGGAAAATCATCAATAATCTATATATATGAGCAGAATTTTACTTTTTTACATTCTATGATGTTGAGAAATCTTTACAAAATCCTATAAGGTAAATTGGAGATCATGTGATATTCTTTTTAGAGATAATGAACTGAGACACTGAGAAATTAATAGAATAATAGGTAGATTGTTCGAAATGAATCTGAGGCAAAAATACTGCATAGCACTGGCAAGTACATGGGGTACTTGAGAGGAAATGTTAACAGAAAAGGATAGAATGAAAATGTAACTATCTTCTTCTCAGCATATGCATACAAATGCTTAAGCTGATAATGGCTGATTATATATTTATATCTATATACCTATATCTATATTTATCAGATTCTTTTAGCTACTAATCTACAAAGGTCCCAAGGGCTTAGAACATGAGGGAAAATATATCCAAAGTCACAAGCATGGAGGCCTAATAGGTAAAGATAGTGTATCATTCCAGAAGAACCTGTGTAGCCAAAGGACTTGAAATAAAGTGGAGATTCTGGAAGCAGGATCAGAAGAGGGAAATAACAAAAGAAGGATATGGAATTGGTGGAATCATATGTCAACTATTGTGCAGTTTTGCATAAGAACAGCTTTGGACTAAATATATCCATCAAGTCAACAAGCATTTATGAAATGTCTACTATGAGACAGGCATTTTGCTAAGCCCTGGGAAGAAAGAAAAAGAAAATAAAAGCAGTCCCTGCCCTCAAGGAGCTCATATTCTCATTTAGGAAATAACATAGAAACAATTATATATAGAGACAAGATACATACAGAGTAAATTTAAGGTAATCTCAGAAGAAAGTATTAGAATTCAGGAGAATTGGGAAATATTTCTTCCAGAAGTTTGGATTTAGCTTAGGATTGATGTCTAAGGAAGATAAGAGGCAAAGATAAAGAGGGAGAGAATTCTAGGCTAGAGAAGAAAAAGAATTAAAATTTTAAAAGAATTAACTTTATAAATCAGCTTCTCCACCAGACATCCTTTAGGCAGGCAAAGCTTTTTCAGGTTCCAATACTCACTACAGTCATGTTGGTGAACCTATGACATACATGCTGGAGGGGACTGCTCCATTCCCTCTCTCCATGTACATTTGAGGATATTTCTCATATCATCTGCCTCTCTGCCCAGAAACTCAGTGAGAAAGCTTCCTCCCACCCCTGTCTGAGATAAGATGGTAGGTCACATGAGAGTTGCAGTTTGGGCACTCAGTCTCTAAAAGGTTTGCCATCACTGCTCTACAGTAACTCTAGAAATGGCTATATCAATTTGGGCAGCCACTCCCACAATCCCAGAAGAATCAAGCACACCTGCTTATAGTTTTCTGGAGTTTTGTTGTGTCCTCAAAGCCATTCATGCATGTAAGAAGAACTCATTCCTAATTTGTAATATGTCATTTGTCAATTATAAGTAAAAATATGTTTCACAATTTTTTATACTACCACATGTGTTAAGATCATTCTGCCTTCTTCAAGATTACAATGATCATAGTTGACAGAGCTAGAAGTTTGATTTTGAATAGTTAAAATGGGCCTTTTCTGAAGAAGATTCCATTTAACAATGCAAGAAAATGGACAAAAAAAAATCCCTTAAGAAGAATCTTCTTGAGAGCACTAGGCAGAGTATGGCAGGGCCAACCACACCATTAAAAATTCCTGATGACAGGAAATTTTCAACATATTTCATACGGTTTTCTGAGGAACTAGGAACTTTCAAAGGGAAGTTGTATCCTTCCATCTGGATCTACCCATTGAACTAATTCACTTAAAAGCTAGAAATGTGATTTTTTAATCTAAGGGAAACAACTGAAAATTATTAAGCATCTAATCAAATAAGGTGTCCTTGATTCATTATGGTAAGCTTTATAATTTGTTCTGTTTTGCAAAATCTGCCTGTCATTCTGGAGGGGTCCTCATGTTGCCAAGTCTGAAAGTAAATGAAAGGCCATACCATAAGTAAAGACTCTGTAGACATCTATTGTGCAGTGTCTGTTGGTCACTTATTCAGCACCCATATAACACAGTGCCTTCCTACTTGTGCTTCAGGGAAAGGCTATGTAAAATCTTACTATCCATACACTTTGCCAATTTATTTGAATTTAATTTAACAAGCTTTGATTAAGTACTTACTATGTGCTAGGACACAGAGGCAAAAATGAAATGAAACTTGCCCCCAAGTGGATTATATTCTATTGTGAGGAAACAACATGTATAAGGGTAATTAAACTTAAGCTACATAAAAGTAAATACAAAATAACTTGAAGAGAGAAAGCTCTAATGATTAGGTGATCAAGAAAGGCTACAAGTAATAAATAGTATCTGAAGTATTTGTTGAAGGATGTTACAGATTTCATAAAATGGAGGTGAGCAGAAGAGGGAGAACATTCCAGATGCAGCACTACCCTGTGCAAAGGCATAGTGATCCATTGTTGTAGACAGTGATACTTTGGTTTTCGTCCTTACTCCATCAGAAAACAATCAGTGAAATTCAAAACCAATGAAAACAAACGCAATTGTTTCCATATCAATCCATGTAAATCAAATTAATTCATTCTAGACATTCTAAAATACATTCTGAAAACATTTTAAAGAGAATAAATATAGTGTTTAATACTAAAACCAATAAGAAATTAATATAAAAGGGTAATGTAAAGAACAAACTCACATTTAACATGTCATTTACCTTTCTCAAGACTCTCCTTGGCATATGGACAACAGCAAGGAGGGAAGAGAGAGGTTATTGTTTGGAAGAGGAATCCCCATCCACCAGGAACTTAGGCATCAAGGCATTATCTGGAAAGACATTGGATAGAAACTGACATGTAGAGGAGTTGTTACCTTGATTATGTCCATCTTCTCAGCTGAGATACTATAGGGGAATTTTTCTGTTTTCTGCTTGACTTTCTATTTGATTGAGATAAGCTATCTCACTCCCAATGAGAGAGCTCATTCATTTTATATAGTCAGGTATATATTCTCCTCCTTATGCTTCATCTGATTTTAGATTTTGCTGTCTGTATAGATAAATGGATTTATTTGCTTTTCAATACATGTATTGCTCACACTGAGCAGGAGAACATGTGGGATCACCCTTTGTTTTGTCAAAATTAGCATCAAGGTCAAGCAGACACATGCAACCAACGAAAACCAAGTCAAATTTTTCACGGAAAAAATCAACAAAAGCAGAAACTGAGGATAATTGATGTCCATAAAAGTCAAGGTATTACTATATAGGGAAAAGTAATTAGTTCAGTTTGATTGAACTGCCTGCATATAAGAGTCAGACATAGATAATAGGCAATCAGTCTATAGCACTCATCCACAGAAAATTTTCAAAACAATTTTATTCCTCCTCAAGCCTCCTATAATTCCCTCAATTCCCAGCTTCCTTCTCAGGTGAGAATATCACAAAAGACCCCATTCTATACCAATTTTTGTAATAGATTAAACTCCTCCTCTCTCAATAACATTCAGTCATTCTCTCTCTACTGCATATGAATATGCCAAAGTCTCTACCATCTGCCCAAAACCCTCCCTTGATCCATCCATCCTTGCTAACTACCATCCTAAATCTCTACTTTCTTCTTCAGAACTACTTGAGAAAAATGTACATTTCTATGAGAGAACTGCCTCCACTTTTCATTTTACTCTATTCTTTACTCTGGGCAGTCTGGTTTTCATTTTCATTATTCAACTATCACTTCCTCCAAAGCTTCCAATGAACTTTCCATGGCTAAATCTAATTGCCTAGTCTCAATCTGGATTCTTTTTTTTAAATTTTTCTTCATTGCTTGACACTGTCAACTTCTCTATACCTGATAACTCTCTTCTCTATAGAGTATTATAAAACAAATCTCAAATGATTTTCCTTCTACCTGTATGATCACTTATCTTTATTCTTTGGTTGATATTCATCCGGGTCATGCCACTCTCTGAAAGGATACTCCAAGGTACTTTCTTTAGTCCTCTTCATCCAGTAATTTCAATTTGTGAGCTCATCATCTAGGATGGATTTAATTAATATCTCCTATGGGTGAATAGAAAGCTAAATCTAGGCCCTGGAAGAGCTAACTTCAAATCTGACATCTGAAAAATTCTGGTTTAGTGACATTGGTCATTTAAAATTTTTCTTCCTCAGTTTCCTCATCTGTTAAATGGGGATAATAATAGCATTTACCTCCCTGTGGTTGGGTTGTTGTGAAGATAAAATGAGGTAATAGTGCTTAAGCATTTATAAACTTTTAAAGGTTATCTGAATGTTAGCTATTGTTATTAAGTAACGCAATTCTCATACCATTTTTTTGTCCATGTGTTATATGAAAGGAGAGAAAGTTAGCACTCCTCTTGATTGGGATGCAAGAGGTCCTAGTGGCCTTTACAGCACACATATGGTTAAGGTGTTACCACCTATTCTGTGGCATTTAGCCATGCTTTTATACAAAATTCAAGAGAAGCATAAAAATCTAAATGAGAAAGACAAAAAAAATCAAGAGACTCATATAATTCTACAATGAAAGGTAATATTTGTAACTCTTAAATTTTTTATCATTATCTTAGTAGTTAGAAGAAATATATATAGTCAGAAGGTGTGGAAGTGAGCTTTTTCTGTCCGACACTAACTTTTCTTCTGTCTTCCAGTTTTGTATCCATTGGACATTTCAAAATGTACATCTCATAGATATCTTAAACTCAACATATTCAAAACTGAACACATTATTCCCTTTCCCCCAAAAAACTCTCTTTTCCTTATTACTCTTGAGTATATTTCTATTCTTCCAGGCCCTCAGGCTCATAATGGGTTTTCCTTGCCTTTTTTTTTTCCTTTCTATGTCTTTATCTCCTCTATCTCTGTCTCTCTGTGCCTATCTACCCAACTCTGTGTCTGTCTCCATATTCCCTTCATGTACAATTGGTTGAAATATTTTGTCATTTCTATCTACATAATATCTCATAGCGCACACACAACACACACACAGATATATAGTTTGTATATGTATTTGTGTGTGTACCTATTTATTCTCTCCTCTGATACTCCCTCTACTCCTATGCAGGTCCTCTAATGTCTGGACTATTCCCTAGCTTGCTTCTTGGTCTCACTGCTTCAAGTTCTTTCTAGTCCAGTCAGTCCTCCACTAAGCTGTCAAATTGATTTACTTAAGGTACAGGCCTGTTCATATGCCTTCTCCCCTTTATTCCACTAATTCCAAAGACTCTTTATTATCCCCAGGATCACACTGAAAGAACTGTGCTTGATTTTTAAAGCTCTACAAAACCTGTGCTCTTCATCCCCTTCTAGCACAACACGCTCCACCTCTTTATTCCATATCTTCACTGACTGTTCAGTACGACCTATCATCTCCTTCTCTTGGCTTGCTTGGTCATCTTTAAGTCCCAGCTAATATCTTATTTATTGCAAGAAGCTTTTGCTTGTCCTCCATAATCTTAGTGCATTCTCTCTATGATTGTCGCCAATTTGTCAGATGTAGATATATGTACACACAGGTATATGTCTGTGTGCCTATATGTGTGCGTAGGATGAGTGTATATATGTGTGAATATGTCACACATATATAACATGTATATGGCACACACTAGATATATGTCATACCTCTGATATTAGCATAGGTACACGTATAGGGATGTATCTAAGTGTGGATATATAGTACACAGTTGTTTGCATATTATCTCCTTCATCAGAGTGAGACTCCAAGCAGCTTTCTTTATATTCCCAGTGCTTTGCACCTGTATGGAGCAGTCATTTAATAAATGCTTGTTAACTTGGCTGGAAAACTAGGTTAGAGTTATATTGTGATGGGATTCAAATATCAGAGACAGGAGTTTTGTTGTCTTTTCTTTTGGTTCAATCCTAGATAAACGAGGGAGCCTTTATAGCTTGTATAGAAAAGAAGTGAGGAGTTTAAATCTACACTTTTGGAATATCGCTTCGGCAAACAATTGAACATGGATTAGAAAGAAAAGATGATAATCACTGATGTGACTTTGGAGTCTCAAATGATGGTCATTTAGGGGGTACAATAAATCTGGTGCCTTTAATTAACTGTTTCCTGCCCAAATTGTCAGGACTTCTTTTAAATGATCTTCTAGGATTTTACTTACCCACAATGTCATGATCATGAACATACCAAATAATGAGATGGTCATGAAAAGATACCAAGAAGTCCTCTCAGGTCAAGATATCTAATATCTGAATGAAGAAAGAATGCTGAAGTAATAAAACCCATGCTACTGCATCAATGCTAACATTCAAATCAATTTGGAGTAGTCCATAATGCTCCAATTAATTTAGAAAAAATATTTGTTTCAAACCATCATACATTATTCTTTTTCTATCAAATTTTATTTCATAAAATACAGCTTTTGATGAATCGCTTCATCATATACTAGAAATAAACTTTCCATGGTCTTGGTCTTGTAAGAATGAAGATTCTCATTAGAACTGTATAAAGTTACTGCGTATAGCTCAAGTGGTACCATCTAGACAATGAAGATGGACAGCTGTTGGCTGAGCTGACATCATCCTCTCTTGGAGACGTTAGTCAAAATTCTTTATTAGAGTTTAATAGATGAGAATGTCACTCAGTAAATAATGAAAAAGGCTAATGTATGTGATACATTTTACACAGAGCCATAGAAGCATAGATTAAAAAATGTTTGAAAAATAAATGATCTAATCTAAAAGAATTAGTGGTCAAAGAAGAAATCAAAGAAACAATCAATAATATCATTAAAGAGCATGTTAATAATGAGACAACTTACCAAAATTTGTGGGACAGAATGATGGCAGTACTTGGAGGAAAATGTACATAAATTAAATGTATACATCAATAAAAGAGAGAAAGTAGATCAATGAATTGAGCAACTTAAATAAAAACCTAGCAAAAAAATAAATGCCAAAATGGAAATCTTGAAAATCAAAGGAGAGATTAAAGCAATTAGAAGTAAAAAAAAAGTCTCAAATATAAAGGGAACTTAGTAAAAGAAAATATGAGCCATTCCCCAATTAATAAATGGTCAAAGAATATAAAACAGGCAATTTTCAGTAGAAGAAATAAAAGCTATCAATAGAAACATGGAAAATATTCTGTATCAAATTTGATTAAAGAAAATAAATTAAAACAGTTCTTGAAATTCTACTTCACTTCTATCAGATTGGCTAAAATGACAAGAGTAAAAAATAAATTCTGGAAGGAATTTTCTTAAATAGAAAATTAATGCAATATTGATAAAGTTGTGGACTTGCCTAACCATTTTGGAAAATGATTTGGTACCATGTGCAAAAATCTATAAAACTGAGCAGAAACAGAAGAATATTATACACAATAATAGCAATAAAACTAAATTAAATTAAAGATAATCAGCTATGAAAGATTTAGTTATTCTTATCAAGACAAAGATGAAAAATGCTATCCACCTCCTCAGAAAGAACTGATGAACTGTAAGTACATATTAAAGCATAATGCTTTTCACCTTCATTATTTTTCTTATTATGTGTTTATTTTTGTGATAATGTGTCTAATAAAGGAAATATTATTTGCATGACTTCACATAGCTAGTGTCTGAGGCAAGATTTGAACTTAGAGAAGTCTTGCTCAATCCAGGCCCAGCATTGTATCCACTGTTTCACCAACTGCCCTTCTAAAAACATTAGCTTAGTCATAAGATATGAGTGGACATACTACTATTGGAATAGAATCTTAATAATCTCTACATTCCTGTTATGAATAAAATCAGAAGAAATAAGGAAAATGCTGCTAAATAAAAAAATAATCTATTGTTGTTCTTAGAGAAAAAAATAAAGAAACTGATGGAACAGTTTTTCTCAAGCTGAACAAAAGCCTGAAGAAATACTATTCTTTTCATGGATTATGTTACACCTCTTCAATCCTGGTATAGAACCTACCTTGTCATAGTATGTACATTTTGTGATATTTTGCTGTAATCCTTCTGCTAGTGTTTTATTTTAAATTTTTGCATCAGTCTTCAATAGGGATATTGGTTCATAGTTGCCTTTTCTGTTTTTGTTCTTTCTGGTATAGGTATCAATATCATATTTGTATCTCAAAAGAAATTTGGTAGAGGTCCTTCTTCAGTTATTAGTCTGAATAGTTTTTGTACTATTGGAATTAATTATTTTTTAAATGTTTGGTAGAATTCAATTGTGAATCCATCTGGCCCTGGGGCTTTTTTCTTAGAGAATTTATCGATGACTTGTTCGATTTATTTTTCTGAGTTGGGATTGTTTACATTTTTTAATTTCCTCATCTTTTAATCAAAGAAATATTTGTTTCTTTAAATATGCATCTATTGCCCTTAGATTATCAGATTAATTGGCATATAATGGATCAAAATAACTCCTAATAATTGCACCTTCTTTATTTATTTCTTTTTAATTTTTTTGTTTTTATGTATTTAATTCTGATAGGATAAGATTAATATAGTATTATTATCTCTTTCCTCTTGTAACTCAGGTAGGTCATTCTTCATGAATTTGAAACCTATTCTATTCAGTGCATATATATTTAATATTGATATTACTTCGTTGTATATGGTTTCTTTTCTTCAATATGTAATTTCCTTCCTAATCTTTTTTAATTGGGTCAGTTTTTACCTCTTATTTGTTTGAGATCATAATTACTAGTTCTGATTTTTAAACTTTAACTGAAGCATAGTAGATTTTGCAATTTATCTTGTAGTGCTTAAGATAAGTGCTTGGAAAGATGACACTATGCAAATCACTATAGTTTATTCACCAATCCCCAAAAGAAGTTGGGTTACTAGAAAATTCCACTAAGATCCCTATAAGCACACAAATACAATAGAAAAAAATGAGACTATGGCAGGATGGACAAAAGTATTGGAAAATATAGATGTCAAATAAGAATAAAAGAGCTCAAGGTTGTATAGATTATACAAAAGTTCGACACCTTTAAATCATGAATATTTTTTTTCAGAAAAGAAAATGACTCTATTTTACCTGACAGAAAGTGACTTGCAACTAGTGTGGAAATTAGTCCAGGATCAGCTTCTCTGGGTAATTTTACTATTTGTTAGAGTAAGGATAAAATTAGTAGAGAACTAGAAAATATATCTTAAAAAGTGGTGCCACACTATTAAAACAACTCAAATCTGACTCATTTAAACAAGTTAAGGTTGATACAAAAAGGGATATGGGATGAAGAAGTGACACAGAAAAACCTTGATGAGATGTCAAATTAAGCAAATTCACTCTGAGGGCATTTAGGAATGAATGAAGCTAGAAGATAAGTAACAAACCATAGATTGAAAATATTTACAAAATCATTTTTGTCCCACCAGTGAAAAACAAAGGTTTAGCCTCTGATATTGTAGTTCTATATTTGCTTTAAAAGAAAGTAGAAATTTCACTAAAAGTATTGTCTGGATCATGTGGACAAGTCTAGAATTCTGGACTTCAGTGGACCACTGAGAACCTGAGGATTTATATAAGCTAAATCTTTTCTCTTGGTTTTCATGAAACTACTTTTTAAAAAAATAATATTTTGGTTTTCATTTTTAAAAATTTGATCATTCACTTAACATTTTGAATTCCAATTCTCTCATTATCTAGTTTTCCCACCCTCCTTATTCAGTCCCCCTGCTTAAGAGGATAAGAAATCTGATATAGATTTTACATGTGCAATCATGTAAAAATATTTATAAAAATTGTCTTTAATGATCTTCTGTTTGATTGCCCCTTTTCAGCCTCCTTTGCTGAGTCTTCATCAAATATATATAATTTTTATATTCACACAACATATTTGGTATAAATCACCTTTTCTTATATCACACAGCAGCCACTCTGGGGCTTGCCTTTATCATTCAACTCCTGTACTATTGCAGTAGCCTGCTGGTTAGAGTCCCTGCTTCAGTTGTCTCTCTATCCCAGTTCTTCTTGCAATCAGCTGCAAGAGTGATCTTTATAATGTTCAAATGTGAGCATAGCATATCTCTACACATATATGAGAAGGTATTCCAAAGACCAGACTAGGCCAGTGACCAGTGAAATTATAGTCCTATGAATTTGAAGAGGAAACACCTTGGGAGATCCTTAACATAAATAGAACCCATTCTCCTTTGTTCCCAGTATTTCATAATGAGCATAAATTAAGTCTTATATGGGACTTACTAAAGATCATCACCCATTTGGGTATATTACAGAGAGAAGATCTATGTTGCATCCAGGTGTATTGCCAGGCCAGACTATAAGGCTATCAGAATATAGTTACCATGGTAGAGTCATGATATAGACAATTCAGTGATGAGTTTGATGTAATTCCAAGAGTCCAATTCCTGACTGGCTAAATCTACCAGTAAATAAATAAGAGATCTTAGTTTTGCAAGAGTTCTTGGAAATAACGCAAAATATGGAATCTGGAATTCAGTAGGCCTTCTCTTTTCTCACTTGAGCCTTAGTACTATTCACTAGAAAGAAAAAGTATATTTCCAGATAACTGAATATCTTTACCATGCAAGACTGTTATTAATCTTGATGGACCAGTGGGCAGGATTGGTGAATACCAAACAGAACCATTGAAAATTTCCTTTGGGAAACAGTAGAGAGCTGTGGTCCTGTTGAGACATACAGTTCAGAAGATGAAATTAGGCACAGTATCTGTCACAGTGTCTGTGAAAGAATTAACTATTATGGCCAAGGCAAGGATCCAGGAAATTCTAAGGAACTCGTGATGAAAAAGGCTTTCCACCACTAGAGGAAGAACTGATAGTTATGAATACTGATTGAAGTATACCATTCTTCACTTTATTTCCTCCATGAATTTTTCTCTAGTTTAAGCTATATCTGTCTTCTTTCACAAGATCATGAAAATGGAAATATGGATCATATGATAATACATGCATATCCTATATAGAGACATCTTGAGATAAGGCATATCTGTGATAAAATCTAGCATTACTATGAAACAGAGAGGGAAGGGAATAGGTAAATGGGAATAAGTTTTCAGAATGTACCACTTTGTCCAAATATACTGGGTCAAGGAATAAAAGGCTAGACTGGCAGAACTCATATCAACGCAAATGAGATTATGCTATTTACTTCATGCAAAATCTCTAAAATCTTCCAAGCTTCATACCTTCAAAATTTTCTAGGTCCCGTCTATTTTTATTCACTACTACCTTCTTTCCCAGGATGCTAGGTTGTATGCTATTCTTACACTGGCACCATTGATTTCCTTAAGGGAAAATTCACTAATTTCTTTTTAAAAATTTTTAATGTTTTTTTAAACCCTTATCCTTCCATCTTGGAGTCAATATTGTGTATTTGTTCCAAGGCAGAAGAGTAGTAAGGGCTAGGCAATGGGAGTTAAGTGACTTGTCCTGGGTCACAAAGCTTGGAAGTGTCTGAGGCCAGATTTGAACCCAGGACTTCCCATCTCTGGACCTGACTCTCAATCCACTGAGCCACCTAGCTGCCCCCAAATTCACTAATTTCTGAAAGTAAAGAAATTGAGCTCCAGGGGTTAGAATGAGCTGGTGAGGTATATATATGGCTCCATGGAAGTTGGAGTCTAGGTGGATCCTTACTTTCAGAAAAGACTTAAAGATAATTATCATTATTTCACAAACTACTATTAAAATTCTCCATCTGCATAGTGCTTCTCACCATTCTGCTCACATGGTCAATGCTTGTAGGTGATGACAAAGTTAGAGGATGATTATAGTAAGTGACCTAAATTAGTGGTTACTATTAGGCCCTGGTACCTAGTACTTCGTGACATACTGTGACAGAAGGTTTGCACATGAGAAAAAGTGTCAGGCTGAAGAGTTTATGGCTCTGATCACCTCGTTGGGGGAGGGGTCCCAGGAGATCTGGAATCTTGAGGATCAGAAGATTCCAGTTGGGATTTCAGTTGGATAGCTCTCCCAACCTTGAGAAGCCTAGGAGGGAGGTCTGGTCAAGCCTTTCTCCTGGAGATATGCATTTCTTTCCTCTCCTGGTGACTAGACATTTCCTCCCTCCCCCAAATTCCCAACTGAAGGAAGATCTGAAGAAAGACATTTTGAGCCTTTGTCAAAACTTTACTGCACAGCTTCTGGTGTCCTGGGTCTGAACTCTGTCCAAGGGGCCAAACCCAGGTTCAGTCAACCTGACTATTTCTCAGGGGGTTGAAACTGCCAAAGCCTGAGCCACACCCCCAGACTCGAGGAGGGTGGAAAAGGGGTTCATTAGAGAAAGGAACATCCTTTTCCCCATTTTCCTTTCCCATTCTTTTCCTGGCCAGCCATTTCTTTATATTAGCCTAACTGAATTAATTTACATTAAAGTGGTTATCTTTTCCCAAACTTGAATCAAGTGTGAGTGGAACAGATACTTCCTAAGAAGAAACATTTTAGGCTTTAGTAGTAGAGGGGGACAAGAGCCAATCTGTGAGAGCAGCCATGTCTGAGGAGAGAAGACTGAAGGGGGAAATTCTTCAAATCCCCACTCCTCTCTCTAAGCCAACCTTAAACAATAACTGTCTCTCCTAGATCCTGTTTCTTTTACCACCCACAAACCTTCTCCATTACATCTGGCACCCCAGATGGGACTTGACCCCACAATTCCTGACTTAGGATACCTAGTATCTCAAGATGTACCTAGTACCTCATGACAAGGACATCATAAAAACTAATTTAATCTCTATCATTATTCAGGAGTAATCTCTTATAGGTCCCATTATTGTCCTCTAATCCTTGACCCTGAATAACTTTTTCTGCAAGATGACCCAAGAAGAATAGTTGTATGTTGTATCTATACATATTTAAATGTGTGTATATAATTATATGCACACATATAAATGTTTGTATACATATATACATATTCATATATTTATATGCATGTATTTATGTGACTTTCTAATATTTTTGGAACCCAAATTTGTAATTTTATGTATACTGGCATGTCCAGATATATTCAACATGCTAATTCTAAGGATGCATTGGAATAGCCAAAAGGCTTTATAGCCAAAGCTATAAATGCTCACATGCTCACATATTCCTTAGAAGTAATAATACTAGATTTCATCAGATAACTATCATTGCCAGTCCTTCCATGTCATTTTGTTGGTGTTAGATATTTTCTTAATTTATTTTTTAATTGCACAGCAATACAATTTTTAAAAATGATTTTCTGACATGTAGTGATCCATGTTCTCTCCTTCCTGACAACCCTTTCCATTCCCCAACATGGCAGATAATATGATATAGAATATACATGTGTTATCATATAATGCATATTTCCAAGCTCATCATGTTGTGAAAGAAGACACAGATAGCTTAGATTAGAAAAAAATCATGGAGGAAATAATGTGAAGAATGGTATGCTTTAATCTGTATTTATCTCTTATTTCTTTCTGTGGTAGTGGAAAGCTTTTTTCATCATGAATTTCTTGGAATTTTCCCAGATCATTGCCCTGCAGATATTAGTTAATTCTTTCACAGTAAATCATCATATATTAATAATGTTACTATGTATAATCTTCTCCTGATTCTGTTCATTTTGAATCACTTCCTATAAATCTTTCAAGGTTTTTTTGGTAGTTGAGCTGACTCACTTTCTCTCTCATAGTATACTTCCCTTTATGACTGAGGACTCCTTACTATCTATAAAATATTTTTAACTCCATAGTTTTCTTCTCTTTTATATCATATCTGGTAGCAAATATATATCTAATAGTACTCAGTTTCATAGACAGATGACAGATATAGACATAGATAAAAAGATATAGATCAATTTAGCTTAATAAATGATTGCTGATATGAGCAATATTTAATGGAAAGGTGAAAAGCAATATTTTAGAATTCATTGTTCATGAACTTTCAGATACCCTATTACCTTTCCATAACACTACCATATGTTGCAAAGAATAAGAAGAAAGCAATTCTTTGAAGAATTCAACAAGAAACTTCAAATTAAATCAATATGTACCTTAGTATTCACTATCTTTGATACAAAGCATTTGAGGAAGAATAATTTCATAAAGTTGGAAAATAAAGAGAAATAAGTAAAGAAAACTTAAACTGAAATAAATTGGGAAACATGAATGAAAATTCTAGACCTCATAGAAAACTTATGCCTAACTATAGTGAATTCTTTCTTCAAAAATAAAGTAACAAAAATAAAATTAATGATATTTTCACAGAAAGTAAATTGATAGTGTAAATCATATGCTTGTGCATTAATTCACTAAGGCAAAGACAAAATCTTTATATATCTGACAGGCTAAGTAAAATAAGTGAAGATTTTTAGAAATACAAACCACAGATTAACAAAAGAAGAAACAGAACACTTAAAAACTGTATTACAAAAAAGGAAATTGAATAAACTATCAAAAAATTACCTAAACAAAAGGTCCCAGGACTAGATGGATTTGCAAATGAATTCTACCAAACATTCAAAGAACAATTAAGTCAAATACTACATAAACTATTTGAAAAAATATAGAAAAATGGATTTTTCCAAATTCCTTTTACAACTAAAATGTGTCCTGATAGCTAAACTATATAGATATACTAATATATAATATATATATATATATATATATATAACAGAAAAAGAAAACTATAGACCAATCTTCCTAATCAGCATGAATGAATTTTTTAAAAAATAAATACTATCAAAGAGATTACATTATATCAAAAAGCTCATACACCATGATCAAGTGGGTTTCTTACTAGAAATACAGAGATGGTTTGATATTAGGCATAAACCTACATCTCAAAACAATAACCAAGATAAAGTCAAAATGGATACCTTATCTAAAAATAGAAAATTACATCATAAACAAATGAATGGAACAAGAAAAAGTTTAACTGTCAGACTTATGGATAACATGCACATTTATGACCAAACAAGGAACAGAGAACATTATGAAAAATGAAATGAATAATTGTTATCATATTAAGTTAAAAAAAAGTTTTATACAACAAGCCAATGTAACCAAGAGTAGAAGGGAAAAAAATTGGCATAAAAAAGAGATTATAGCAAGTCTCTCTAACAGATCTCTTTTCTCAATTATTTAGAGAAATTAGTTGAATTTATAAGAATACAATGCTTTCTCAAATTGATACAACAGAAGATATGAACAGGTAGTTCTCAGAGGAAAAAATTGAGAATTAAACCAACTCTGAGATACCACCTCCTACACATCAGATTGGTTAATAAGTCAAAAAGAAAAATGATAAATGTTGGAGGAGATGTGAGAAAATTGAGATATGAATACATTGTCAGTGGAATAGTGAACTGATATAACCATTCTAGAGAGCAATATTGGAACCATACCCAAAGGGCGTTAAAGCTATGCATACCCTTTGACCCAAAAATAGCAGTATTGGGTCTGTATCCCACTGTATCCTCATCAGAGATGAGGAAAAAAAGGCCTACCTGCACAAAAATATTTTAGCAGCTTTTTTATAGTTGCAAATAATTGGAAGCTGATATTTTATCTGTCAATTAGAAAGAGATGCACAATTTCTGGTATGATTGTAATGGAAAACTATTGTGCCATAAGAAATGATTAATAGGATAAGTTCAGAAAAACCTTGGAAAACTTATATGAAATGATGCAAAATGAAGTGAGAAGAGCCAGTAGAACCCTCTATACAATAACAGAAATATTGTGCAATGATCAACTATGAAGGATTAAAACTATTATCAGCCAAGCCAGTTTCCAAAACATCCAGAAGGGACTGATGATGAAAAATGCTAACGAAAACCAAAGAAGGAACTGTTGAAGTCTGATTGCAGATCAAAGCATGCTATTTTTCACTTTATTTCCTTCATGAGTTTTTTTTTATTTTTGTGTGATATGTGTCTTCTTTCACAGCATGAGCAAAATAGAAATATGCATTGCTTGAAAGCACTGATATAATCTTTATCAAACTATTTACTGCCTCGGGGGGGGAGGGGAGGAAAGACTTTGAAGCATAAAATGTCATGAAACAATTGTAAAATATTGTTTCAACGTGTAATTGAAAAGAAAAAATTTAATGTAAAAAAATAGTTGCTCTCTTTTTACTGAACATCTTTTACTTTACAGTCAAAAAGACATGGACTTTGAGGGAGGAAGCATAGAACTGAGGCCAAGGTGAAATGCCAACCAGTCCCTCAAAATTCTTCATGTTTAAATGTTTTAAAATATCCATCCACTGAGAGATTGTAGCAATTATTATTCACTATTATTATTTTTTTTAAGTCTTTGTTACTATACACTTAGGGGTCTTTTCTGTTAAGCATTTCCTATGTGTAGACAAAATAAAAAGTACCCTAAATATTTTCTACTCCCTTTCTTTTACAGATTATAGACATAAGCCAAACTTCAGCCTTTATAGTGTTTTCTCTTAGATTCCAGTGTCTGGGATTCAAGAAGAAGAAAGTTTAATAAAATAGCCTGACTCCTTTCTTTAGGGGAGAGGGAATTCCTTATAAAGAGATACATACAGTTATGAAATCTCAGGTCTAGATGAAAATAAAGTCTATTATATTGCATTTATTATTATTTCTGGGTCCACTAGTAGCTTTGAAAGTGGGCAAGCTACTTTCTCTGCAAATCAATGGAACTACTTTCCTCTCAGGCTAACTAGATCTAGGGTCAGCTAGTTGATTGTTGCCCTCTGTAGTTGAAGAGGACCAAATTGACAGTGCTGAAGGTGTTTTTCACTTGAGTTTAAAGTAGATTTAAATGAGCAGACATTGCAAGAATGTCTGCCTCACTCTCTTCCAGAGTCATCTAAGTCTAATGGCAAGACAAAAGTAAAAATGATTGGTAATAATCCAGGATGCACTGGATTACCTTCCCAGAACCTGATAGTCACCTTCATAGTTTTTGTAACTCGTCTGTACATGCCTGGGGTAGACACCCCCATAATTCATCAATGAGTTTGAGCCTTGTCAGTTATCTTCAACTTGAGTCAACATCTGCCAAAACAGTTTTACCAGGGTGTGGGTACTGCTTATGCTACAGCTTCTTGGAGCCACAATTAAGAGCTGAGTGGCAGATTGACATCAAAGGAAGAGAGTAGTTGAAGCCCTCACAAGAGAGATCCTAGTCTTCCCTGAGCACTCCATACTCCCTAGGGTCAATTAAATCTTCAAGGTAATTTTCTAAATTTCTCAAAACTGAAACACCCTAAGTAAACAATAGTGAAGCTTGTCATGTAAATCATACCAGTTCTCACCTACAAGCTTCTTGCTAAAATAAAATGATATGGGAGTAGATATGGGGTTATAGCTGATTTTGCTATAGTTCCTGGAAGGTTATAAAATTCATCATCAAAAGAACCCTGAAAATAGGATAAAAAAGTATCATTCATCCCATTTCACAAATATAGAAATAGACTCAGAAGGCTTAAGTTATCTACCCATGGACACAAAAAAGTTAAGTGTCTGAGGCAGGTTAATTGATTCTATGTTTTGTATAAGTCAACATTATTCCATTGTAGGGAGGGGAAGAGAAAGGGAAAGGATGGGAATGAATATTTATATAGAACCTACTACATGCCAGGACTTTGCTAAGTGTTTAACACACTTTGCCCTTCCTGTAAAACACACTTTGCCCTTCCTGTAAAAATGGGTTACCAGAAAACTGGAACTCAGCCCAAAGGAAAGATGGAGTTTGCCATCTTCAAGGCCTCCCTTCATGGGCATGAAGACTGTGGGACAATAGAGATAATTTACAACATCCCTAGAGGAATTTAGGGTCTGGAGCATCCGAATCCAGGAAAGCTGTTCATAGCCAGGGGATTTCCCCATCTCTGATATCTCCCTGATAATGCCCAGAGCTGAAAGAAAAGAATATAAGCCTGGGTAGTCATCTGGTGGGTCCAAAAGATGCAACTACCTCAATTCCTCCAGACTCGTTCTGTCATCGGACTGTGGTTGACTCCAGATTAGTGGTGCCTGCAGATCCAAGATGGTGGGCATCCTTCAAGAGGATGACCTCTTGCCCACTCCCTTTGAGGGACTGTGGGCCAGTCCTTCCTTCATACCTCACTGCTGGTTTTAGGAATTTCTATACTTTTTTTTCTGGCAATAAACTCAAAATACTGATTAAAAAAGTTTGATGCTTCCAACAACCCCCGTTATTATTTACATTTTACAGTTGAGGAAACTGAAGCAAATGGAAGCTGACTTGTCCAAAGCCACATAACTAGGAAGCATCTATATACCAGATTTGAAGTCAGGTCTTTCTGACTCCAGGCCCACATTGTTCTATCCCCAATACCATCCATCTGACTCTATGGTTATCCAGAAAGGTAAGTGATTTTAGATTGCACTAAAAGAAATGTAAATTAGCTTTGAAAATGGAGGAGAATCATGAAAGAGCCCTGTACAGAGTTAATTGATAGTAGTATATCCAGTTCTGGTTGTCATATCTACAAAGGATATCAGTAAGATAGAATGCATCCATAGAATATAGCTAAGATGATGAGGGGACTAGAAATCACGACAAATAAGGTCATTAGAAGGTACTGGGGGGACCTTTTAGGGAAGCAGATTTCAGTTGAATAGAAAGAAATACTTGCTAACAATTAGAGCTATCCAAAAATGGGTTACCTTGAGAGATAACGAACTTCCTGTCAGTGGAAATTTTCAAGGGGCATATGAAAACCAAAGCTGTAGAAAACAAAGATGTTGTGGTTGTGTGTGGATAGACCAGTTGAGTTTTGATTTCCCTTCTGTCTCTTAAATTCTAAATTCTGGGGTCCCTCGGGGTCATCAATGAGAGACTATTGTAGTGTTGATAAAAAAAAGCCTGAGACTATGTCCCCCAACCATGTCTTTATCTTAGGTCACCGATGCTAGCTTCTATCTGCCTCAGGTTTATGTTGCTATCAAGAGGAGGCTGACTTCCATTACCATCTGTTTCAATCAACAAGCCTCTTATGTAAACGCCTAATGAGTAATTAGATAATATTGCATAACTACAAAATTAATAGAGGATGATAACCTCTAATGAAAATACAACATCAAGTCCACTTTAAGCTAAAATATGATTGATTAGAGCAATCACTGGTCTTTGGTAACATAAAGCTTTTTCAAGGAGTAGCGTAATTATTTCAAGGTTGAACAGCAAGTTTAAATAGAGTGGGGAGGAATCCAAGTCATCACCTTTCTTTTTGCATGTTAGTCAGTTTATCAAGGAACTTTCTATATTTTGGGTTACTGCCTTGCGCTTCAAATACATGGACCTGATTTCCTAGAGACACAACTCCTTTCTTGGAGAAAGAGAGAAAAAAATTGGTAGTGTCTCCTTTAATGTAACAGAAGGGAATTATGTAGTACAAGACTTTGAGAATCTCTATGACTGTCTCTCTTTCTCTCTGTGTCGGTCTATCTCCTCCTTCCCTGCTCCATTTATTTCTAAGAATGTCTTTAAATTCTTCCTGTGGCAGGGGTTGGTGGGACTTTAGTGTTTAGCACTGTTAATCCCTCACATAGCATCAGCAGCTTTTCTCATCTATTGATATTCCTTTTGTTGTTATTTTCTATGCCTGTCTATGAAAGAAAGGTTTTGAATGACTGCACTATTTTCTTTTTATTTCCCTTGCCCTCCCAAGCAGCATCCCCAGACAGCTGGAGATACATAAAGGAAAGGTGATGTGAGCCGAGGAGGGGGTGGGTTAGGAGGGACAGATAGCAAAACAGTTTTCACAATTCCACGAATTCATATTGTGCTATTAGCTTATATTCTCATTTAACAGCCAGGACTGAAATCCGAGTTCCAGCGCAATGCTCATACTAATTGCTTTGAATAATTCAGGTTTTAGCACTCTCTAGGGCCCCACTGGAGCCGGGCTGCTGTAAGCCATATTTGTTACTTCAGAGCCAACGAAATCTACTACCCTCCATGCTATAAACTGCACAGTGAGCTTTGAGTTATATCATTTGGGAAGTTGGAAAAGCAAGACCAGAGAGAGGGGAAATCAGAGTGGATTAGCCAGGCTGGGGAAGCCACGGAGAGCATGATTTCTCTTTTAACACATGCTGAACATGACAAAATTAGAATCGAACTTGGGATAGTTGGGTATTTCTCCCTCTCCCCTCAACCTGGCAACCTTTAACAATATTAGACAAAGTCCTAACTGCAGTTTCTCTCCATTTTGGCTTCAAGGAGAAATTTTAAATGATGATGATTCAAAATAGGTTCTGGAAAGAATGAAGAAAGGAAATGAGAAAAAAAATATATAAATATATATTCTTTGAATCTCACCAAACTGTCTTGTCTGCGTAATAACATGGAGCATGACTGTCACTCTGAAGACATATTAGCTCATTTAGGTAATTAGTGTGAGCAGCATGTTTCCCTACTTATTCCATTCAATTATAGGGTTCTCACTTTGTCATTACTGGAGTGTCTTAATGTGACTTGTAATTAGTGTAATTACAATCCAATGTTAATTATATCTGCCACTTAGACATAATTTTATATAGTAATGGTCTCTAATCTCAATAACCTTATTATGTTGTTTATTCAAACAGGAATTAAGTCTTCTTTCATGCGTCAAATATGGAGATTACAACCAAAAAAGGGAGGGGGGAAGTCAAGCTTGTGTCTGTCATTTGGATCGTTATGACAAGGGAGTCTCAGCAGCAGCAAAATCATATTTGAGACAATGGATGTTTGTGCAAACAATTACTGCAGCCCCTTGTTGTTAGCATAAACATGTCAGAGTTTCTTGAAATGATTTGGTTCATTGGCAGTTGGTAGTGTCCACTTGCTAATGAATGCTGAAGAGACACTGATGCGTAGACATTCACTAAGCAGCTTACTCAAGCAGCTTATTTCAGAAATCAACTGATTAGGCTATCTCATAATTTCATTCTGTTCTGTTTTTAGGTCTGTTCTTTTAGATACCAATATTTTTTTTATGTAATAGAATACAACCTGGCAGTTTTAGAGCTCTTTTATTCTCTTTCCAATTTGCCTTTACAAATAATTCATCATCCTCAGCTAGGTAAGGCAGGTAGCATGGTCCCTGGGTTGGGTTAGTTTTTAGATCAAGAAACAGACACAGATAAGTTCTATGATTTAACTGAGACCAGATAATTGACCATTAATAGATCCAGAAAGAGAAACCAAGTTGCTACTTTTTTATTGGTAGAATTAGAAGACCATGGGTCAAATCTCATCAATGACACTATCTATGTGTCTTTGGAATTGCTTAAAGTGTCTTGGCTTTAATTTCCTCATCTATAAAAAATGTCTATGAGGGAGGGAGGTATTGAAATAGATAATCTCTTAGATCCTTCCTGGGGTATGATCTTATGATTTCTTTTCCACATTGCTGGCAATAGTCACGATGCTTCCAATAGACGATTAACAGTTAATTACTAATAGCTAAGGAGTCATATCCAAATCATATGTACATATCTACTTTGTACACAAAAGTTGTATTTGGCTGGTTTAATAAAAATAATTTATACTTGAAGGTCCTGTGATTTCATTGTTCTGAATATATATATACAATTCACTAATGTTGTTCATATCCATCTACATTTTGCTAAGCTATCTCTTGATATCTAAAAATTTATATTATCTAGTGAAAAATCCTGTATGGCCCCCAGACCACAGTTATCGTACTACTGGGATGTTCAGGGAGGACTAGAACCTCTTGCGTGAAGGCTTACCAAGAACTTTTTAGGGCTGCTTATCCACCTTCTGGGTCTACCTTTCATACAATTCTCACATGTGACTTCAAGAAAGTGTAGTGCTCAGTTTCCACAACCTGGAAGAACAGTCTCTGGATGGACTAAATCAGGTTAAAGTAACTGACAGATCTCAAACCTGTTAGTGAGTTAGGGGGATGTCTACCCCAAGCATGTAAAGATGTGTCCTTGTGGCATGGGTGGATGAGGACAATTGGCTCTAAAGGCCATGAAGGTGGCTGAAGCAGACACTGTGGGGTGCTTAGAGCTTGGTCAGACATTGAAGATGCCAAGGATATCCACTGCATCCAGGGCCATTGTCAGGCATCCTGACTTTTCTCTTGCCACTGAACTTCCATGATTCTAGAAGAGAGTATGGCTGATGACTTGGTGCAACCCTGCCTCACTTAAACCCAGTTCATGTACAAGTCAAGACATCAACCCATGATATTATTGATCCTCTTTGAAAAGGAAGGATGAACATAGTTCACCTAAAGCTCACCTACCATTTGTTTCTGAAATGTCCTCCAAAAAAATAAACACCTTTCTGTAAGGCTATTTGTAGTCAGTTCTCTATTGAGATGCCCTTTATATCATAATCCTAGCAAGAGTAAAAGTTGTTGGTGCCTTTCTGGTCCTCAACTCCATCTGTCCCTGCATCTTCCTTCTCCAAACTGAAATCATTATTGAGTTGGATGGAGAGAAGAGTGAGGCTGTAGGATAGCTGGTGAACCAGAACAGATTTCCAGTGTCTTCTTAGTTTTTGATTCTATTATTTTGATATGAATTTCTATAGCTGCCTTTCTAAACATAGAGGCTATAGCTTAGATGACAAAAGTGCAAAGCATAGTAGAAATAATTCTGGACTCAGCTTCAAAAGAACTGGCTCTAAATCTTGCCTCTGTAACTTACCAACTAAGTGACTGGGTAATTAATTTCTCTCTCTCTCTTTTTTTTTTGAATAACCCTTACCTTCTGTCTCAGAATTGATCCTGAGAATCAGTTAAAAAGCTGAAGAGCAGTAAAAGCAAGGCAGTAGAGGTTAAGTGATTAAGAGGCCATATTTGTACCCAGCATTTCCCATTTCCAGTTCTGGCTCCCTATCCACTGAGCAACCTTGCTGACTCTAATTATTTCTCTTCTTTGGCTTTTAGTTTCCATGTCTGCAAAACGAGAATGATGTATTCTGATACACACAGGCCATAAACCCATGGCTCATTTCTTGAACCTCTTTAGCTTTGACTGCATGTAACAGAAGTTGTGTTCTGTTGATAGACTTTTAATGATGTAGGGCAGAGATTCTTAGCTACATCCCCAAGAAGCACATGAATAGTTTTCAGGGAATCATTTATTTGGATAGAAAAAATACATTTTCATATTTATTAAGTTATAAATGAAAAACATTTCCTGCAATTATGAATATAGACAACAAAATTATCCTAAGAAAGGGTTAATAGGTTTTACTAGATTGCCAAAGGTGTATGTGACATTAAAAAGGTTAAAAACCTCTGAGCTGGGGTCTACTCTTCACTATGGCATAATATTGGAATAGGATGCATTTGATGGAGCACACCTCACAAGAAGTTGGGCTAGATGGTAGCTTGTAGAGGGAAAATTTGAGGCAGGTAGGAGTTTAAATAGATAGATTCAGAGGTCTCTTTTCAAGCTAAGATCCTGTGATTTAGCTAATATATAACATCTACTTAGTAATTATAGCCCTTAGCAAACTCAGCTGTGACAATAATGCTATTCCATGGTAATTTCTTGCAAAGAGATTCAGTGGTACCATTGCAGATTATAAACACCCACGTCTAGAATCAATGAGGGCATTTTCCTCTTACTCTCATCTCTGTGAATTTGGACCTGTTACTGACTTAAATATTTTAAGGATTGATTGTTGCAACCTCAGAAAGAATCAGTCAGAGAATCACAATTTGAAACCAGTCCTATTATGCCTGATGGAGTCATTTTTCTACATTTCTAATCATTTCCCCTCAGAAATGGTTGCCTTCCTATTTTATCAGGAATAAGTCTCTAAAAATGTACAGCAACCAACCTTGCAATGATATGGAAATATGT